>NC_079216.1:63933106-64148106 GCF_029633865.1 Lampris incognitus
CATTCTGCCCATTAAGCGCCGGCCGAATTTCTCCACGGGAGCGGCCATTTCTCAGAGTTTAAGAGCCATATTTCATCCTCGGCCACCCCGATGCGAACAAAGCACCAACTGGTGATTGCTGTGTTGGAGTGGCCCATTGGGGCGGCAAGCCAAGGAGCCGCAGGAGCTGCCAAGAGAGCCAGGGCCAGAGGGCTGGAGGAGGAAGAGGAGCCCCAGCCACCTGTGCCCATTAGGGCTGGGTGCTGACAAACTGCACTGGGCCCTGGGGATCCCACCCAAACAAGCTGAGGAGAGAGAGGGAAGGGAGGCACCAGACAGGGTCAAGGTCATTCCCCATTCATTGACAGAGAGCCGACTCATGTCCGACAGTCTTTAAACAATCTAGACTGGCTAAATGGGTGTCGATGCTGAAATAGGACAGCGCGGGGGTGACTGAGACCGGACCGGTTTGGGGCTTTTTGTTGTGGATCCACCTAGTGGAGACTAAGCTCGGCAGGTTCAAGAAAGGCTTGTGTTTGTGTGTGTGTGTGTGTGTGTTTGTGTGTGTGTGTGTGTCAGTGGTGTTTCAATTAGATGAGTAACCCAATAAGATTTCCTTTGTAATTTTATGATGCCCTTTCATCTCCCTCATGTGCAAAAGCTAGGAAAAAGAACAGACGGTGGACCACTGCAGGCACGCTGTGGCCTGCTTGATATCTCTTTTTGCACACGTAAAAAAACAGCCAGTGCATACACGCACACGCACACACACACACACCACACACACCACACGCGCCTAGTGCAAACACACTCAAGATGCAGAGGCACACGCACAACCTACACACCCCAAAAGACCCAATGACTCATCTCAATTTCTGGCAACACGGAGTAACTAGTCTTCAGCAACAAGTCTGCCATTATTGTGCGGATGTGTTTCATTGTGTAGAGACAGTCATTGTGTAGCCGTAGCCCCCATCAACGCGCCTTGAGCTCACAACCCCCCCACGTCCAGGCTTCTCCGCGGAGCCTACGAGCACCCTGGCTCCAAACAAGACACGTCCCGCACAGACACACACCGACATGCCCGGAGGAAGAGGATCTGCCTTCAAAGAGCCAGTCGCACACAGGCTGCGAACTGCAACATCACCTCCGACAAACGCCTCTGTGCCGCAGCTACACACACACACACACACACAAACACGTGCGCACACACGTGAGGCACAGAAATGCAGCCGGGAAAGGCGAGGTTCTTCTACGACCCCCCCGACCGTTGATTAGATGTCGTTCTGACAACGGGACGCGCTACACCCCTGTAGTGTGTCCACCCTGTGTGGACACACTACAGGGTGTAGTGTGTCCACCCTGTAGTGTGTCCACCCTGTGTGGACACACTACAGGGTGTAGTGTGTCCCTTGCCTCTGCACAACAGATTTGTCGGCAGGAGGGTCCCCCCCCCCCCTCCATTGTGGAATTAACCTGTGCTCTGAGAACTACCTCGCAGCCATGGTGCATTATCTCCCTGGCCGGTGGCAAGCCTGCCGGCGGTGAGCAAACGGCTGGCCCAATATGCACCGGGGTAGGGGGACGCAGACAGACAGACAGGGACGCAGGCAGACAGACAGGGACGCAGGCAGACAGACAGGGACGCAGGCAGACAGGGATGCAGGCAGAAAAGGGACGCAGGCAGACAGACAGGGATGCAGGCAGACAGACAGGGATGCAGGCAGACAGGGATGCAGGCAGACAGGGACGCAGGCAGACAGACAGGGATGCAGGCAGACAGGGATGCAGACAGACAGGGACGCAGGCAGACAGGGATGCAGGCAGAAAGGGACGCAGGCAGACAGACAGGGATGCAGGCAGACAGACAGGGATGCAGGCAGACAGGGATGCAGGCAGACAGGGACGCAGGCAGACAGACAGGGATGCAGGCAGACAGGGATGCAGGCAGACAGACAGGGATGCAGGCAGACAGACAGGGATGCAGGCAGACAGGGACGCAGGCAGACAGACAGGGATGCAGGCAGACAGGGATGCAGGCAGACAGACAGGGATGCAGGCAGACAGGGACGCAGGCAGACAGGGATGCAGGCAGACAGACAGGGATGCAGGCAGACAGGGACGCAGGCAGACAGGATGCAGGCAGACAGACAGGGATGCAGACAGACAGGGATGCAGGCAGACAGACAGGGATGCAGGCAGACAGGGACGCAGGCAGACAGACAGGGATGCAGGCAGACAGGGATGCAGGCAGACAGACAGGGATGCAGGCAGACAGGGACGCAGGCAGACAGGGATGCAGGCAGACAGACAGGGACGCAGGCAGACAGGGACGCAGGCAGACAGGGATGCAGGCAGACAGACAGGGATGCAGGCAGACAGGGACGCAGGCAGACTAGGGACGCAGGCAGACAGACAGGGACGCAGACAGACAGGGATGCAGGCAGACAGACAGGATGCAGGCAGACAGGGACGCAGGCAGACAGACAGGGACGCAGGCAGACAGACAGGGATGCAGGCAGACAGGGACGCAGGCAGACAGACAGGGATGCAGGCAGACAGACAGGGATGCAGGCAGACAGGGACGCAGGCAGACAGACAGGGATGCAGGCAGACAGACAGGGACGCAGGCAGACAGGGATGCAGGCAGACAGACAGGGATGCAGGCAGACAGACAGGGACGCAGGCAGACAGACAGGGATGCAGGCAGACAGGGACGCAGGCAGACAGACAGGGATGCAGGCAGACAGACAGGGATGCAGGCAGACAGGGACGCAGGCAGACAGGGACGCAGGCAGACAGACAGGGACGCAGGCAGACAGACAGGGATGCAGGCAGACAGACAGGGACGCAGGCAGACAGACAGGGATGCAGGCAGACAGACAGGGATGCAGGCAGACAGACAGGGATGCAGGCAGACAGGCACGCAGGCAGGCAGACAGGGACGCAGGCAGACAGACGGGCGGGCGGGAAAAAGTGCACGGTTCAGCCACCAAGGACAGGCACGGGCACCCCTCTCTCGCACCTCTGCGAGGAGTGTCACTAACAAGGGGAGATAGCCCTTCTCCTTCCTGCCATTTCCAGCGGGTCTGAGCGGAACCCACCACGGAGCCAGGGGGCCCCCACAGCACAGCCGGAGGAAGTTATAGTATTCACACTAGATTTATGAATGAGTGTTGAGAGCAAAGGATGAGTCACAGCTTCCGCGCTGCACGGCGAGGAGGGCAGCAGGCAGGCTACCACGAGAGGCACGGGGGGGGGGAGGGGGGGCGGGGGGGAGGGGGGAGGGGGCGCTCAAATAGGCATCAGGCTGGCTGGCTCCACACTACATACACTGGAGTTGCCAGTTAGGCACAAAACACTCACTCTCATTCACACACACACACACACACACACAGACACACACACACACAACCTGGGCACATGCTGGGGAAATTTGTCAAAGTAGGAGGATGTCAAATGGCACGTGAGACAAGTCGTGAAATGTGTGTAAGTGTGTGTGTGTGTGTGTGTGTGTGTGTGTGTGTGTGCGCGCATGCTTGTTGGTATAAGTGTGTCTCTCTGAATACAAGCGGCGTGTCACATAGAGCCTATTTTGGTCAATCAGGCTACGAGAGGAAACCTAGGAAAAGAGGCCAATCTGTCAGCACTTTGAGAGGAGCCCTTTGTAGGCCGCGGAGGACAGGAGTCGGATAAGCTCACAGGGTCGGCTATCAATGGACAATAAGCCCCCGCTAGTCACACAAAGGACAATAACACGCTGTATAACCGTATTATTGTGAATAAACTTTGCTAAGCTGCAATCAAATTGAAATTGCGCACGAGAAAGACGCCGTTGTTGACGTCAAAAAGCTAGCGGCGGCGGCGGCGGCGGCGGCGGCCGACGTGCGTCTGCGGCCTTTCACGAGTCTCCCCTTGCACTCCCCCCCCCCCCCCCCCCCCGTGCAGCGAAGCAAACGGAACATGTTCAATTTTGCTTTTTTGGGAGGAACTCAAACAAATTAAAGCGTGAGGTGGAAGGAATTCCATTCTGACCGATCACACTCGCCACTCACGTTCCCCGACTCGCAAAGTCCAAAGGCAACCAATAAAACCAATTGAGCAGAAAAGCTATTTGTAACCAAACAGATCCCCCCCCCACCCCCCCACCCCCACCCCGCCCCGCTCCTGAGAGGGCCCAGGTTCTGGGTGCTTAGTGAAGAAGGCCTCTGTTTTGGGGTGAAACTACTAAGATCACTGGCTTAGAGTTCCCCGAGAATGACATTTATGAATGTGACCTAGATGGGAGAAAATGTGGCAGAGGCCAGGGGAGGGGAGGGGGGAGGGGGGAGGGGGAGGGGGAGGGGTGTGGATGGAATGGACTGAGACAGACCGAGGGACACGCAAACACACATGCAACCCCTGTGTGCGCACACAGCAGGACAAACAGCGAGACACGTTGCGCCAGCGCAAACAGAACACCGAGGAAAACTCCCATGGAGACGCGCCGTTTTCCGAGGAAACCTCTGGGAACGCGTACGGCAAACTGCAGAGAATATCGCGCCTAAGTATATGTTTACCACTACGGCGCAATTACGGTCCCCGGTAGAGGTACGGCACAAACGGCGCTCGCGTAGAGATGTCTTCCCAGAGGCAGCGCCGGCGACCGAGGTCTGCACAATAACACCGAGAGGCGGTGGCGGCCATGGAAAGATGGGGAACGCACAACGCCGCTGCAGAATGCCCTCCCCCCAGCACGAACACCTGCCTATGCCCCGCCCGCTGTTGGGTTCGCTTGGGGACAACACAACGGAGGATCGAGGGTACGCCGTCCTCCCGGGGGACACGGTGTCGGCAGGGCCGGGGAGGGGGGGGGGGGGGAGGGGAGGGTTAGCCGTGACCGGGGGCGGCTGATCACATCCTTCTTGCGCTCACGGCTCCGCACATCGGTTGCCTAGGGAACCCGGCGCCCTGATGTGTGGCGGAGCCGCAGCACATCTGGCCGCCGCGGCGCAGGGGCGAGGATATCGACATGGCAGTAAGCAAGCACGGAGTGGACAGGGATTTTCATGTTTTGTTTGCCCCCCACCCCCACCCCCACCCCCCACCCCCCACCCACCCCCTAATTTCCATTATAATTCTGTTATCTCTTGCAGTGTTGTATTGTGCAAATTGCGTAAACACAACTTCCATTACACGCTGTCCATCTTGGGAGAGAGATCCCCCCCCGCCCCCCGCCGTCGCTCTCCCGGAGGTTTCTTCCTGTTTTTTCCTCCCTGCTAAAGGTTGTTTGTTCTTTTTTGGGGGAGATGTTCCCTATCCGACGCGAGGGTCTAAGGACAGGGTGTTGTGTTGCTGTAAAGCCCCCGGGGGCAAATTTGTAATTTGGGATACCGGGCTGTACAAATAAAATTGACCTTGACCTCTCTCTAACGAAGCCCCCCGG
This sequence comes from Lampris incognitus, assembly GCF_029633865.1. Classification (NCBI taxonomy): domain Eukaryota; kingdom Metazoa; phylum Chordata; class Actinopteri; order Lampriformes; family Lampridae; genus Lampris; species Lampris incognitus. The sequence goes on from NC_079216.1 coordinate 63,938,511, forward strand.
TAAACCCACTGAGCGGGGCAGAGGAGGCGAGAAAAGGTGCATCTGGTTATGCCGTCTTTTAGTGGGGGGGGGGGGGGGGGGGGGGGTGGGGGTGGGGGGGTACGGGAGGGCACGTGTGAACGAGCCTGATCGGCACAGGTGTTATCTCTTTGGCATGGCCCACTGGCACACCGCCTGAGCTTTGTACAAAATGGAGCACAGCTCGCAGAGTGGAAGGAGGAGGGTGAGGGGGGGGGGGTGGGGGCGGAGGAGCGGGCGGAGGAGGAGGAGGAGGAGGAGGATAGGATGTGTGGGCACTGAGTCACCGTGAAGCCTGTACCACAGGAAAGCACCGAGTTTTCCAAAGCTGCAATCTCACCTCAGCGGGGCCTTCTTCGATAAGCCTCGGAAAAAGTCCGGGAATCGAAGAGCTTCCGTCCGTGCCGCGCAAGAACTCCCCGAGATTGTGTCGGTTAAACATAAACTGCAAAACAATGTCGGCGCACCTCGGCACGGAAACTCCCGAAAGCTCTCGGGCAAAACGGACACACACCACCTCCCATGTGTGCAGCTCCTACTACCCACCCCTAACAAACCGTTCCTGTGTGTCCCGGGACATGTCGCCCATACATATGGCCCATACCGTGGGTGTTTTTCCCCTCGCCGTCCCCTCACAACTGCCGTGACTCAGCCAGAAGAATTCCTACCTTATATAATCTCTTCTAGGGGCAGACTCACTCCTTCAGACTCCACGTTTATGGCTATAATGGCTGAAGTATCAGTAAATCCCATCTCCAGGCCTGCGTGCGCTGGGAGTTGAAACTTTTATACCGTTTGGTCACCTCACGTGCGTCTTGCCACCCGGAATTATTCACCTCCAGAAAGTTCCTACGTCGCTCATGCTTTCGGTGTCTTCCGTAATTTATTTACATTTCCTCATTAACATTTTTGGGGGGGGGGGAATTGGTTTAGCTGGCCAGGAAAACAACAAAATGGGAAAAAACTGAATGTTTAACTATTCGTGGCATTGGCACGTTTGTGATACTATTGAAGTATCATTTACTAAAACTTGTGACTGGCTGTACGGCACATCCGTTTCCCCCCCCCCCCTTCCCCGTCCCCTCGCCCTTCAAAGTTCTTAAATTTATCTCCCCCCCCTCCCCCCCCCCCCCAATGCATTCCATAGCTGGGACATCTGTTTCACAAGATTACTTTACAAACACACTTTTGCATTCCTGCACATTCATTAAGACGAGTAGGAAATTATAACGGTCATCGGCGAGGCGAAAGAGTTATTCTATTTGCCGTTTCATCAAAAAACCTGCAGATTTCAACCACACCGCTTACAAAAAAAAACAACAAAAAAAAAGAGCGGCGTGGCTTCCTGAGCCTGCGTGACTGTGAAAGTGTGTACTCTGAAATGGTTTTCCCCCCGCTGCCCGCTGGACGCAGGTCAGAGCACTCGGAGCAGTGATATCAAGTGGGTCTCTGGCATGCGGGGAGTAAACATATTATCAAATGCAAAACTCTCCGAGGCTAGAGGAGGTTTTCTGCCAACTGCTAAGACTTCTAAATGCTCTTTGCTCTGCTGGGTTTCTTCTGGGTTCAGTACAAGGACACACAAGAGCTCAGGCTCCGCATGGCATAGCACAGCACAGTCAGTCTCCTCACCCCGACTGTCATCTTTCAGCACTAGCTAGCGCTCCCCCAGACTCGTGTTCAAGCTAATACCACAGATTTCTATTTTTTTTTTTTATTATTCCTCGACTGTATGAATGGAACGAGCCCAACTTGTTCAAAAGGCAAAGGCAACTACTGTAGGTGAGGCGCAGTCGAGCGCGGCTGCAATAATTAACATTTTTATTTATTTAGCCGGAGACTTGACTCCTGCCATTTCGCAGTCGATATCAATTTGCAGCATTTGGAACACGAGATTTCTCAAATCGAGCACGGGTAAAGGGCACCGGTTGAGAAAGCCGACTCGTAACCAGAGTGCACGCGAAGCTGGGCGTTCGGTAAGTTAATATTCTGACGCATAGAGAAGAAATGTGAGCAATGACAGGATGGGTGAACGTGCACCCGTGCGCCTCTGTGCCGAGCGCTGACCTGACCCGAGACCCGGGGTCTAAAGAAGGCAGCGGGCTTCTCTGCTTGTCGGCCCCGCAAACGAGAGCCCCAGACCTGTCTCGAGGCTGGCTCTGCTCCAAGGGATGGGGGACATGCCTGTCTGGAACTCAAAGACCTGAGGGGCCTATTTGAGGCCGGCCCGGGGAGCACACTCGGTCACGGGACCCGCAAACTCAAAGCAAACAGCGCGCAATGTCACAGGAATCAGAGTCAGCCAAACAAGCTGGTCGGCCGCCACTAAAGTGATGAGAGAACGCTTCTGACAAGTAAACAGTGGAGAGATATCTGACGGCCAGAGCTGTTAACAACATCTGATAAAGCCAGCAGGAGAGAGTGGGAAGAAAAGAGTAAGGAAAGGAGGAAGCTCCGGCTAAAGAACTGACAAGGGCAACGCGAGACGAAATCCAGCCTAGACAGCTGAGGGACAGACTGAGCCAACAAATGAATAGAAGGGGAAGACAGCGGGCGTGAAGGAAGGGTATAAAGAGAGGGAAGTGAGGCGGGGCGTTGGACGGAAGATGGAAGTGAAGACGGAGTGGGAAAGAGGACGAGGAGGTAAAAGAGGAGAGAGCCAGGGTGTGTTTTTCAGCTCTCGAGGTCTGTGTGTTGGCGGGGAGACCACTGTGCGGCGCGTATACCTGACATTTCTCGAACATTTCCCCCTTTAGCCTCCCCCCCCTCCCCCTCCCCCTCCCCACATGGATCCTCTGCTAGGGCCTCTCCATGCATCGCCGCCTGCCTCTAAAAAGCACCCAGGACCTGTGCTCCGATCTTCACTTCCTCACACGGCCACTCCCGTTGCCATGCGGTCGCAAGTCCAGCATCAACTCGGTTTACCCTGGGCCGACAGTTGCCCTTGTGTTTACGTCCACCGACGAGGGAACCGACTGCTACCTAATCTAACGCTGAGCCCACGATTTTAGTTGCCGTGATGTTTGTCTGAAGCTGTATCTAGAGAGCGAACAAACAGGAAGGAGTCGTGTTGTGTTTCCATGTGGCCCAGAGGGCCCAGAGGCTAGGGTAGTGTAACCAGGCAGACAGCACTCCGTTCCTCATGTTCCGTAATTAAAGAGGAGACTGGTCTGTATTGACTAGAAAACCACTGCATGCCCTTGAAGGAACATCTGTACGGGAGAAAAACAAGGCAATTATGCAGAGGGGTGAAGGGATAGGGAGGGACCTGAGGTGGGAGGGAGAGAGAGGTATACGACATCAAGCCTTCAAAGAGAGAGAGAGAGAGAGTGAGCGAGAGGAGTTGGGGGGGGGGGGTCTCTTCTCCGCATTAAGCCCTGAATATTAACAGACGACTAGCCGTGATGCTCGCACCGCCAACCTCGTTCCCATTACTACGTCACTCATCGCTCGTCTCCTTCAACTTTGCAGTTGCTGACGCCTTTATCTGCGGCCTTGAGCCCTCAAGGTCCTCCCAGCGAATGCATTTCACCCTGACCTCGGCCTGGGCCTCAGAGGGAAGGGAACCGCTTCAAACAATACTCTGGCTCTCTCAAGTGCAATGACAGAAAACAACAGAAGCTTTCGTTATGTATCTTCTTTTGTTGGGAGGGGGGGGGGGTTGGGGATGCCAATATGACTCGATGGTCATTGTGAAAACCTCAAAACACAACTGATTACAATCTTAAAGGACGCATCGAGGGGGGGGAATTTGTTTTTCTCGCACATATCGCATAACTCCCCGATGCCCCAAACATTTTCCCATCCACGACCACCATTTAAGCTAAAAATAACTCTTTTCGACTAACAATAACATGCGTGGGGTTCTCTTCAGCGCATTCTGAATATAATCAATCAGACACATAGCACGTCCATAAAATGAAAACACAACAATAAACAGTCTACGGCTGGTCTATAGAAACAGAGGCGGTCACTGAGGAATGGCTTAGAGGTTGACTTCCACTATTTGTTCTAAGGGTCTGGGAGAGGAAGGAGGGTGGCGTTTGAGGCTGCCAGCTGACCATGGGAGCCGCACACAGGTCTTCGACGGACAAGGCCCTGGGGGGAGGTTTTCCCACCGCCGTCCCACGTCGATGAGAGGACAGGGGAGCTGACGCTAAGCAAGAGTAGGAGCCGTATTTTCCTCGCCAGCTACTCCGAGTGAGGTTCAACTCCGCTCCTTCGCCAAGCAAAAACTTGCATCTGCATACCTCTGATTCACATCGCTGAGATACAGCAGGGTTAGAGAGAGAGAGAGAGAGACCATCTTTCAAGCACTATAGTGTGTAATAGTCAAAGCAAAACAAACAGTTACAGGGCGGCATCGCAGCTGGTCCATACCACGGCACTGATATCACTTTCTCACTCGCACATTAACTTCAGCATCTGCTAAGAAAGACTGCAGAGAGCAGCAGCAGCAGCGGCGAGAGCACCCAGAATGCCACAGCCTCACCACTTTTTCATCTCGTCATCAACAAGCTCACAGTTACGTGTCCTCTGGTCACATCTAGAAGCATATTTCGTCACGGACGCTCATTATCTCAGTTTTGCAAATTTTGAAACACGATTCGCCTCTGACAAACTCGTGAACATGTGCCATAAAATCACGGGGCTGTTTATTTCACGGCCGACATCTTGATAGCTGTTAATTACCTGTGCTGAAGTGTAGCTCTGACACGTCCATCAGCTCGGATAAGATAAGGCTCCGTTTTATTTGTTCAGTTAGTCGGGGTTTGGAAAATATGGACCTTGCGCCGGGCAATTTGGCTGACTGTGTTATCACTATAGAAATGATCGTACCAAACAGTAATGACTTTTATGACGGTGTGTACAAATGACCACTTCCGTCAAGTTAATCTCGCTGCTGAATGAAAGAGAACTAGTCAAGGAGGTTAAATGCCCACGGAGACGCCTCTTTTTAACGCCACATTATGCTTTTTATCCAAATCTGTGTATAATCACTGCAAATTAATAAAGAGTAAATTATAGGAAACAAGCAGGAATTTCTAAAAACACACCAATCTGTAAAATAGAACAATTAAATTAAATTAAACTTGGTTTAAACACTAATTTAGCTACATTTCCTTTCGAAACACACGCAAAAAAATTATTTATTTTTTTTTAAATCACAAGATCAACAGTCAAAATAACATCTTTTACTGCAATATCAGCAGCTGTTGAGTAGTCCCTCTGCAGTCCGCTTTACAAAATGAAATGAAGGGGTGCCGGGAGGGAAACAAGCAAGCATGTCCACTCGCCCGGACTGTAAAGGCAATACATACCAAGACAGATGTGCTCTTCAGTTTTTCCACCGTTCCAAAGTACTCTAAAAATACACTTAATATTTGAACATCAGTGTTAATTACTCTATTATTATTATATATATATATATATAGTGTTAATGTTAATTACTCTATTGTATATATATAGTGTTAATGTTAATTACTCTATTATTATATATATATCTACAGTGTCAGTGTAAATTTCTCTATTATTATATATATCTATAGTGTCAGTGTTAATTACTCTATTATTATATAAATATCTATAGTCAGTGTTAATTACTCTATTATATATATATATATATATATATATATATAGCTATAGTGTCATAGTGTCAGTGTTAATTACTCTATTATTATATATATATAGCTATAGTGTCAGTGTTAATTTCTCTATTATATATATATATAGCTATAGTGTCAGTGTTAATTACTCTATCATTATATATATTTATAGTGTCAGTGTTAATTACTCTATTGATATATATATAGTGTTCATGTTAATTACTCTATGCTGGGAAACCTCTTGGAAGGTGAACTAATGACGGAGATGACTAAACTGCACTTTGCCAGTGAGCTCAAGCCACATCTTTGCTTCATGCCTTGACACCAAACTTTGCAGGAGTTTGCCCGTCATTGTCGAACAATGCAAGATCATGAGCCCGTGAGGGTGGTGTCCGCATTCACAAAAAATCAGATTACACAGGAATAACCAAAGAAACCTGGAAAAGGAAACAAAACGAAGAGCAAAAACTCTAGGTGCGTACCCGTTGTAGGGAATTGTGTCAGTTCATGTCGTTGCTAATGGAGGTTTCTTCTTACGTTGTGCTAGCAGATAGCCCTCCCTGCTCGACCAGTTAGTGCTGGTTAGGCGCGTAGTCCGGCTGACGTGCTTAACGTGCAAGTAAGAGTTTGGAGGTGTGCACATCTGTGAGCCACATAGCCAGAAACCTCTTCTCTCCAACGGTGCACAGGAAATGTAGGCCTACACAGCATTCCGTCTGGGAAGGGCTAGTGTGGGCCAACTAAACACGCTACCATACCTAAATTACCCGATAGGGTGCTAGTAACTAGGTAGCATGAAGCATTAGCTACGTTGATTAGCATCATCAAAAACAATCAAGCTGTTTTATCCCCCGGAGTTATTTGGACCTGTGACATAAACATTAACGGCTATTTTTCACCGTAAAAATAGTTTTCTGTGACTCTGAGAGCATCCTTGATGAATATTAATAACACTCCAGAAGTTGGCCAGCAAGTAGAAGAAAAATGATAGCCAAAGGACACAATTAAGTAACTTATCAAAAAATGTTGATAAGTGGCTACAGACACATTCATACGATTTTTATTTTATTTCTTTAACCAAGCAACAGAAACCCAAACCGGAACCCCGAGCCCTTACGCCATTCTTCGGTTTGAATGGCAAACACTACAAACATGTTTGCTCACAGGACCTGACTGTAAGATTCACTGACTGCTATTTCCAGGTCTGTGTGTGAAACAGGCTTAGACACAAAGATATAACTTGGGCTAATACAAGTGCTCTCTAGTTTAGAACAGGCATGGGCCCAAAACAGGTGACCTAGTTTTCCCCATTTGCCTCCTGACTCTTTCAGACAAGCATTTACGACCGTATCGCTGACTGGGACGAACCGGACAAAGACGATGCAGAACCAAATTAAGACTCGCACACTCCCAGACGTTAAGGAGTCCAACGTATAGAAAATTGCATAACCATGTGCTGTTTTAGAAAACATCCGCTTCTACCCCAGGTTGATTTTAAGCATGCATGACCTTCCCACAGCATTCTACCATATACCAACTTCCATAAATTTCATACAGTCCCTAAGGCAAATATTTAACTGACATGGTCTACACAGGTAGACGAGTTCATTCCTTTGCAGAGCAACTCTAAACTGAAATGATTATGCCTTTCTAATACCTAGTGAGATATATATATATATATATATATATGTATATATATATATGTATATATGTATATATATATACAGCCATCCCTCATTCCACAAATAGCCTGCTCTAAAGTGAAGGTCTCAATAATGAACAGAGGGGAAATGTTTTCAGCGGCCCATGGACAATCCTGTAGCCAGACGGAAATGAAGTGAAAACATCGCACAGATTCACGGGATTTGTTGGCTGGTGAAGAAATGCACAATTTCATCGTGTTTTGTGAGGTTGAATCCTACCGATCTAGAATCAAAGGCACGCCTACGTTTTCTCGTATCACACGAGGGAGGGGTGCAAAATATTGCTCAAATATGGGCAAAATAGTCTACTTGAGAAAAAAAACATTTGTAGAAGACACGGATCACTTGTCCAGCAATGAACAGAGATCTTGAAAACAAAGGGTGAATGAAACAAGGTCCCAGGCCACCTCGCGTGCCTTGTGCTTGTTTGCCAAGTCTCTGAGGAGAAATGGTGTGGCATTAATAAGAGCACCAGGCTGTTAGCTTACCTTTCTGACACTGATTGGAAGTCCAGCAGCGGTAGTTGTAACTGTCTTTGAACATGGTTTGCTGACACAGAGGGTTGTCCTCCATGATGCCTGGGCAGACGTCCCCGCATTCCTTGGACTGCTTATTCCCATTGATTACATTGTTGATCTCAGCGTCCATGATGAGGGACCAGTCCACCGAGTGCAGGTAGCAAAGCTCAGGGTTCTTCTCGATCCGGATGGCCCCTCGGGTGATGTTTCTTAAGTTGTACAGACCGATGTCTTTCAGGCTGGTCATCTCATAGATCACCAGGGCATAGTTGTAGAAGAGGTTTCGCCCACGGATGACGCTGAGGTTGGGGAAGAGTGTGCTGAGGCTGTCCAGGCCCGAGACGCGGAAAAGAAGAAGGTAGTCGGTGATGACGGTCAGCTTGGGGAAGCTGAGCGTGCGGAACAGCTCCTGGTTGAGGTTGTTGGTCTTGTCGGAGATGAGGAGGATCTGCAGGAAGCCCTCCACCACCGTGCAGTTCTCCAACCGCTTGAACGCGCTGATCTCGTTGCGGATGTCGATACTTGGACCACAGACTGAAAGAGGTGCAGAAAGGGAGAGAGGGGCAAGTTATAATCCCATTCTCTAAATCACGGCACACAACATACAAGGAAGCATTGTACCAATCAGAATATATGGGAAAGAGAGTATTACAAAATAAAACCCAGCCACCGAGGATGCACAAGCCAGTGCATCCTTAGTGCCGGTCCCAAGCCCGGACAAATGGGGAGGGTTGCGTCAGGAAGGGCATCCGGCGTAAAATCTTTGCCAAATCAAATATGCGGATCATAAATAAGACATCGGATGATCCGCTGTGGCGACCCCTAACGGGAGCAGCCGAAAGTAGTAGTAGAGAGTATTACAAAATAACTAACAATAACAAAGTTTTGACAAGAATATTCATCCTGCGGGTCATTTAAGAGTGCGTTTTCCTTAAGATATCGTGATAATCATCATAAAGACAACAAGCAAGTATACTGTGCAAGTAATATGTCACATGCAGTAACAGAATTTAGAAAGAATACAGATATAGATGCAATGCATAAACAGTGCTCAAAGGCCTTGTTTTGCAGTGCTGAGAAAACTTTGGATATGGCTACAATAAGTATAAAAAGTGACTGTTCTTTGTGTCACGAGAGCAACTATTCATTTGGCCCTCTGTTCTCCTCCCGAGCTCGAGAAGAAAGGTCTAAAGAGAGCGAGAGAGAGAGAGAGAGAGAGAGAGAGAGAGAGAGAGAGAGAGAGAGAGAGAGAGACCATCCCAGGCGAGCGTTCTCATTGTGTCGAAGGAGAAATATTAACAACCCAAGTCATCCGAGGTCTTCCAAGACAAAGCAGACTTTGGAGGTCTTTGTTGGGACGCCGGTAAACATTTAAGGGCACACAATGTGTACGATATTTCAGACCGTGAACGCTCTCTTCTCTCAAAAAGCTTCTTTCCCTCCCCCCCCCTCTGTCACCTTGGATAACCCCGGTGTTTGAAAAAGCTATCCGTCTCTGCTCTGCACACAGAAAACAACACATGAAACCGCAATGCCTGGAGCGTCCTCTGATACCACACATGTGCGCGCGCACGCACGCGCGCACACACACGCGCGCGCGCGCACACACACACCAAAGAAAGCCTTTATTATTGATGACAATCATCTCTGCTTTTAATATGCCTGTCAGTGACTACAGCTGCGAAGTAATTGCAGCTTAGTCGCGAAGGTATTCTCGTCGTGGGAATGAGCGCCGCTAAGCTGGCAACTTTTCCGAAAACAAACAGTTTCACAGTTGAAATCTGGAAAATTCTCTCGCGGACCCTTTCGCGGCCTACGTCACGCACAGTATGCGCGCGCGCGCGCATTCTGGCAGCCGGAGCGGCAACTTCTCCGTCTCCAGCCAATGCGGAGTGCAAGTGGATTTTTTGGATCGACCTGATATTTACACTTGGAAATCGTCATCTTGTTGCGTTGCGGGTTGCCAGATCAGGTCTAGCAAAACTAAAGGTGTTCCTTTCCACCGCGTACCGTCAGGGAAAAGACCGTTCGACGCAAACAGGCGACGGTTGTGGCTACGAGCAATAAAACGAGTCTAGATAAATACGTCACTGGCTACCATAACAAACAGAAGTTACATTGTAGCATAAACAAGAGGTTATAGCGCGCAATGGACCCATCGCTCGGTCCCGCCCCTCGAACGCAGACGAGCCAATGGCAGCGCAGTACCAAACGGACGCGGGAGCTCACTCGGACGCCTAGAGCTAACGACTCCATCACGCGGCGCCGGAGTCGCATCAGAGGTCGTGGTTTTTTTGTGAAGTTTTAGGATATAAGTTGAACGAAAATGGTCAAACGATGTGCATGGGGGACGTGCAACGAGGTACGCTGAGAGGATAGGCAACGGGGGGTATATCCTATCCCATGGCGGGGGACCACACGGTCAACTCAACGTAACCAAGACAAACGAGGACGTCTACATTTGTTCCGAGGTAAGGCACGACTGTGTTGCGTAGTTTTGACACCGACAGCTGCCATTGTAACGCTAGTCAGCCCGGGTAGCTTGTCCGAGTTAGCAACAGTAACTAAGGGGGGGGCGGGGCTTAGCGATAGGCCCACTGTACGGTGGCAAATGAGCCATTTTTGCTGCCGAAATGCGCGCGCATACTAAATGGCGCCATCGCCGTTTACCGACCGTTAAAGGGGTCTGTCTATCAGGCATGACGTAGAAGATGCGTAAAACAACAGGGAGATTTATGCAATTACAAAAATGGCCGTTTTACGAACGACAGGCCCGGGATGTTTTGAAATGCCACCAGGAAGGTTCACCGATCAGAAGAAATGCCTTGACATTTGAGCTCCTCGGCTAAACCTGTTAAGTTCTTACAGAGGCTTAGGACGCCCTCGCAGCGGACAGCACTGTCCCAGCGACCGTCCAATGAGACAAGCAGACATGTTTTCAATAACAGCCTTTGATCCTTGTCAAAACACTGTCTATGCAAGAGGAAGGGTTGGAGCATGGAGCTCCAACTATTTTTACCCACACGCATGCATATCATCTGCACGGCCAAAAGCTTTCCATTTAAATGGCTCCCAGTTACATGTTAATATTTTTTTTTAAGGGGATATTTCTTCTTCTTCTTCTTCTTCTTCTTCTTTTTGGAACGATGCGAAAATGGCGGTGACCTGTACTCGGCACACGCTCGATCACACCATATATAACCGCATTACACAAAACAAATCTGAAATGATTAAGTAAACTCCACGTTGGCAACGAGAACAAAGGCCGAGCCTGCAGTTCTTAGTTTCGCCAAAAATAGGAGGCACGTTGACTATCAGGATGAATGAGTTGTATTTGCTCCTGCCGGAGAGTTGCATATTTCCACATTTAGAATAAAACCGATTATCCCTGGGTTCCACTTGTGAGCTATTGAGCTGCATGTCTTCTTTGTTTCATTGAGAATTTTCTCCCTGCCCCTCCAGCAGCCAGCGAGAGGGAGGATGGGTGGAGCCACTCAAATACAAAGACTAATTTGTTTGTTAGCAAAGAGAAACTCAAGGTCTCGCTTCCTGATGGAGCCATTAATAAAAGTGGAGGCTGCCGGGCCCGAGGACGGTGGGTAGGCTGACATATAGACCATGTTGGGGGAGAGATATAACGTTGCTGCCGAGCGTTGCCAACAGAGGCCATCGCGCCGGAGTAAAACCACAGGTGACAAAACACAAGCGGCTAAATGGATGGACAGCGTTTTTGTGTGTGGGAATAACCTAAAAGAAGCTGCTGTGGGAAACATCGGTCCCATATCAGGTTTCAGAAGGGAAGAGAGAAATAAAGAGGAAACGGCGAGAAAAAGTGAGAAACAAAGGACGCAAGCAAGAAAGAGAGAGAGAAAATAAAACAAACCCCCTCCTCTTTGTGATTCCCTTCTCCTCATTAGGCATGTTAAGTACCAGGAATTCCAATCATTTCCTCAGTAGGCTGTTGCCTTGAGCTAAGCCAGCAGGCATCTCTACACCTTGCAACTCAGTCCATTTGTTGTGAGGATGTGAATGTGTAAATAAGGTTTAGCTAGAACAACCTTTATTCAGTGTTATGTGATCAGGAAGTGGGGGAAAGATGGAGGAACAAAAAGAAGGACCTGAGAAAGAATGGGCTATTCAGCTGCGTGCGAGTGGTTGGCGAGAGAGCATCATCAAGCGGGGGAATGCCGAAATAGATGTGTCTCTTTCTCTTCCTGCTCTTCTTCGCTCCTCACACGGCAAAGTAGATCCACATATCCCTACAGTGAAAGGAGATCCCTGCGCTCATCGATGATTGATAAACCTTGCCCTGGCCCTCAATTGTAATATCAGTGCTCAAACACTGAGTATGTAATTGACGGAATGAAAAAAAAAAAGGTATATATACATAAAAACTTGGATTTGCCGTTAGGCACTGCTTCGGTCAACTATGCGGGGTCCTCCACTGCAGAGGCCTGTAGAGGCCTTCTCGTAGAGGCGAGCGCAGCGTGTGAAACATTAAATATCAGTTATAGTGGAGTGAGCGAGGGAGTTAACGGAAACGCTCATGCAAAAACCAGGAATTTATAAACAGTCTGGTGAATACAGTGAATTGCAATAACGTACGACCGTCGCCAACATTTCAGCGCGTCGAGAGCAAAGTCCGGTCATTATTCAACAGGGGCTGTCAACAAAGCCAGACCGCAAACGTTTTTAGGCCAACGAACATAATGCAGGACTTCAGTCATCAGTCCCCAGCCCCACCGTACAATTTAAGGCGGTTGCCTATGGCTAGAATGAACAGCAGAAGACATTAACTCCCTCGCCTGCGCCGCCATAACTGAGATTTAATGTTTCGCACGCTGTGCTCGCCCTCTACGAGAAGGCCTCTGCAGTGGAGGACGCCGCATAGTTGATCGAAGTGGTGCCTTATGGCGAATCAAGCATATAGATATATATAGATATCCCTTTTTGCCTTCAATATGAATTACTCAGTATATACAAATCCTTTTTTCAACATAAATATTTTTATGCATTCGCTGTATAAATATAAATCACTCAGCGACCCTGAGAGCAGGACAAGCGGTCCAGTTAATGGATGGTGGATGGATTATCTATCAAATGTTTATTCCATATATATATATAAAATCAATGTTCATTCCATATATATATATCAAATTTCAATATATAATTCCTGTTTGGCTCGCCATTACATATATATAAAATCTTAGTTTTGACCGGCATTAAGACTTGCAAGTAATGCCAGACCCCAAAACATGTGCATAAATCTGCCCTTATAGGCCAAATCTAGAGCTCTTTATCAGAAGCCACGAGGGATCTCTCTGGGAAAGGGCATGTTTTTTCTTCTTCTTCATTTTCTAGTCATCCAGCTGTAAACCCCAGAAAGATTGTTAGGAAGAGGAAGCCTACGTCTTCTGCCTTTTAACTTTAATGTGATGGAGTGCAGCACCACAGCTAAACCTTACTGTATTTGGGGACCCCCTAGTTCCCATCCATCAAACTGCATTAGCTTTCCCTGTGTCAGGCACGGCTGAGAGTATCTCAGCAAGCTCTTCTCCGATCTCTATTCATCACATGAAACAGCCCGCTTTAACGTCACCACTTGGACAGAATTGACATCCAGCTCCCATTAAATATTACGTAACAGCGGGGTTAAGGTATCGAATGGTAATACCGACTAGCGCACACGTGTTTTTGACTCAGCCGTGTCTCCGAGGCACCGAAAGATCTGAAAAATCATTAAAATTCATTTTTTCCTGACGGCATCTCGTCAATTTCATGGCTTTTAGGGGATTTTCGTCATGTCAAGGCACGACTTTTGATCACTCCGGAAAGGGAGACATCGAGAAAAGGGTTCCAAGTCAAAATCCTGTTATCAAATCTGATGTGCTGAAAACAGGATGGGTACTGAAAAAAAAAAAAACATCCACCCCCCCCCCCTGTACTATCCAGTTAAGAGTAGCGAGGGAGCCAGTCACCAACTCATAACCCCTCACACCTGCCACCTCAACTTGCCCTAATCTCCCGCATACTGGAAGTCATCTGACTAGCGATCTGGTAGGCCACTTCCCCTCAGCGGACCTCACTTCAAACACTTTGGCTCAGATATCACACCCCAAACAGTAACACTATACTCTCTGCCATGACAGCTCTCCCACAAAACAAAGACACTCTCTCTCTCTCTCCCTCTCTTTCACTTCTCAGTTCGGTGAAAGGAGAACGAGTTTGTGTGTGTGTACGTGTGCACGAGGGGGGGGGGTGTGCACGATGGGGGGGGGGTGCACGATGGGGGGGGTGTGCACGATGGGGGGGGGGGGGTGCGCTTTGCTGCAATCTTTTCTGATAATTTACCGTCACATCTTAAATGTTTGTGCTCTCAGATCAAATTTACAGCTCTCTCTCGCACCTTTTGAGTTTTCCATTGCTCTCGGACATTCGAGGTGCGGTGGGAAAATTCAGACCACATGTGTTCTCCCTAACAAATGCAGCATTACTTGGGCTTGCCGGTCGTTCTGCCGAAGAGGGGCGGACGCGCGTGCGGTTCTCGACGACGGGCTACCCACTCGTACAGTGAGTGGCGTCCGTCGGGAGGGGCTAACATGTGCAATGGTCTCACAAATTGTACAATACTCCGTGGACTAGTAAACCAGCAGCCCATGATGATGATGTATGTGTGGTTGGCCCCAAACTGCGTATGAGCAAATCGGTTGACGGGCCACTTGAAATAAAGTGTTTAATTAAGCATTGTAAACCTCAGCTGGCAGCCTGGAGGGACCGTAGGACAGCGTTTGACTGCACTTTCACAAACTAGCCCAGTGACACACTTTCACATCCTCACACAGGGGCTCACCACTGACTCAGGCTCGTCACACCGAGCCCTGCTGCAGTATGCAGGGAGCCACACACACACACACACACATGGTAATGAATACTGACTGCACTCGCCAGGATTCAGAAAAGGCATTCCAGCATCAACACTCCTTCAGCAAAGCCAGGATTGGAGAATGAGCAGAGTAGTGACAGAGAGAGAGAGAGAGGGAGAGGGAACAAAACATGTAGCCCCGGTCACAAGATGGAGCGGGAAGCTCTGCAGAAGAACACGAGAGAAGCAGCGTCCGCGCCTCAGACACTTGTCCCGTGAGAAGAACGACTCCGTTATAACGCTCCACATACACCCGAGGGAGAAAAGCCAAAGGGATGCCCGTCAAAGGCAAAGCCACCCGTCCGATTCTGCAGCTTTTGTGTAAGGTCAGTCCAGGA
Source organism: Lampris incognitus (assembly GCF_029633865.1). NCBI lineage: Eukaryota > Metazoa > Chordata > Actinopteri > Lampriformes > Lampridae > Lampris > Lampris incognitus. Next base: position 63,953,616 of record NC_079216.1, read on the forward strand.
GCAACCTATCCTCACATTAACAGAAGAAGAAGAAGAAAAACAAAACAGCAGCGATGCCGGTGTGCTCCCACGGAATGGGACATAGGGTGCCGGATCTAACAGACCCCCCCCCCCACCCCCGCGTCAATGTCGCCTGTGACGGATCTATTTATAAATGATTCTCTCATCGCCACGGTGCCAAGGGATGTACTGAAGTGAGAGGGAGCGAGCGCATCAGCCCATACTGCCGGACCGTGAAGAGGCCGTGGCCCGTACGCAGCACACGCAAGAAGAAAAAAAAAAGGGCCAATAAAACAGTTCACAAACTCTCCACTCTTCCAATCAACAAACCCGTGTCTGTTTCACCGGCCGGGCGTATTTTTGCACATTCTATTTCCAAACACTTCTCACTCAGCCTCTCTCTCTCTCTCTCGCCGTCTATCTCGCTCGCTCTCTCTGTCACAACCCCCCCCCCCCTGCCGCCGCCGCCCACCCTTCCTCGAAATCTTAAGAGACTTGTTTGCTGTATACTTGGAAGCCACGGCTTGGAAAAGTTTACTGGTGAGAGTCAAAAGGGAGCTTAATTGCGTTTTACTGGGGTGGACAGATTATTAAAGCGAATAGAGCAAAAGAGCCTTCGACTCCTACTGGATTTCTGGTTATTTCCGAGATGGTTACGGGCCTTCCGTCTTCCTTTGCACATTTAACAAGTGAGGATAGCACCTGGAAAGTCTGACAGGAACGCAACGGCGGACCCAAGTGATAAAGACGGGGGGTGGGGGTGGGGGTGGGGGCGGTCGTCCCTGCACCGAAAGCAACCGCAGCCTTTGTCTTTGAACTCTTCCCTCCGAAAGGCCCTGCATGCGTAAACCACAGAACCTCAAGAGTTCAAGAGTAACAGCTTTTCCCCCACTCGGCCAACAACTTGCATTCTCCGCCCTTTTTCCCAGCAGGGTGCTGAAAACGGCCCCGCCGCCCCCCACCCACCCCCGACCCCACTCGTGATTCTGGGCAGACCACTGGGGTCAATAGTCCCGAATTAGGTTTCTCTTCCATTTGTATGCTAATAGGGTTCAGTCTCGTGCCTCCTCCCCAAGTCAAACTGCCTTCGTCATCCCACGTCTCTTCTAAGCACACACAGACTCATTAATACTATATGTAAACATGTGCACTACACACACACACACACACACACACACACACAAACAAACATTCACAAATCACCTCCAGAATCCCATGGTGCAGAACCCACCCACAATCTGCGAGCGCAGGATGAGAGAGAGAGAAAGCTGCACTTCTGAACTCGCAACTCCAGTTTTCCAAAATAATGACCTCCCGCTACTAATGTGCTTATGGCGTTTGAACTAATATGCAAATACATCACACATCCAACACTGCAAATGGCCACACTGGTCGGTCCAGCTGGCAACCGGTGGGACATGTCAGCAAAGGGACGGGGAGCAAGGTGGTCAACCGTAGGACCACTTTATATATTGTTGAGTAAACCAGTTCTTCCCCAAAGTACAGACACAAAAACAAAACAACAAACAACCAGTGGAGTAACAGCAAAGACCTTAGGGTATAATCTCATTCATAAATTTAAGGTTAAGGTTGAATACTACATTAGTTCTAATAGTAAATATATTAGTCACATATAATAGACAAAAGCTTTACCGAACCACTAATGGCAGTCGGTTTGTCCTGGCCTCATGTTTGGTCAGGACCAGATTTAGCCCCTGTTTTGACTCTTTGGCCAAACAAGGTTGGTACTCAATCTTGGAGATTGCACTAAGCAGCTTAGGGCATGATCAATGAGTAGTTAAGGTAGATAATTCTAATGGCTAAATATAATCATCACTTACCACAGGAAGCAGCCAAACAAGCCACTATACTGTTTTTCCTCTCGAGTCTGGGAGCGTTTCTGTCTTCCCTCGACCCTGTTTCACCGAATTTAACCCTAACCTGCCTTAACCTGGCTTAACCCAAACCCCTAGCTAACCCTAGCTGTACCCCTGGCTAACCCTAGCCGTACCCCTGGCTGACCCTAGCCGTACCCCTAGCTAACCCTAGCCGTACCCCTGGTTAACCCTAGCCGTACCCCTGGTTAACCATAGCCGTACCCCTAGCTAACCCTAGCCGTACCCCTGGCTAACCCTAGCCGTACCCCTAGCTAACCCTAGCCAAACCTTAACCACAACTAACCTGCTCGCTAGCTAACCCTCGCCGTACCCCTAGCTAACCCTCGCCGTACCCCTAGCTAACCCTAGCCGTACCCCTAGCTAACCCTAGTCGTAAGCCAGGGCTAACCTTAACCACAGCTAACCTGCCCCGAGAGCTAACCTGCTCGCTAGCTAACCCACAGGGGCTAGGGGCTAACCTGCCCCCCCCTCCCATTTCTTTTCCTAGCTGCTTTGCTAAACACAAACAATGGCGGGGACCCCTGTCTTTGTATCCCCACATTCTGCCCCCCCCCCTGGTGAGGAGAGGAGAAAAAAGGGGGAACACGGGGTTACGAACGCGACTCGAGTTGCAACGGAGTTTGAACGACGTTCAAAAGCCCAAAGCGGAACATGACACACAGAGACGAGACGAGACAAAACGCTGGACCGGATGGTGGAAATGACCTCATCAATGCCACTTAAACGTGTGCAAACCCCCAGGGAGAGAGAGAGAGCGAGAGAGAGAGAGAGAGAGCGTGCACAGAACCTGCACCGGTGTAACGGGGGAGCACGTTAAACCCGGTTTCCCCGAACCGAGCCCATTTCCGACCCACGCCAGTCACGCGCTGGCCGGACGACCGGAAACGCCAGGTTTTGTTTGCGGAGCCTTAAAAAGTGGAAGCAGAGTTTCTGGGGGGGAGGAGGCTATCCGGCTCCCCCGTATGGGGTGAAGAACCAGCCGGTCCGTATCACACTATCAGCTGAATGCAAAACTTTGCAATTTATTAACCCCCCCCCCTCATTTCATTAGTCACACTATCAGCTGAATGCAAACTTTGCAATTTCCTCCATTCCATTGGACGACTCTGTCCACTAATTGTTTTCATTCAACAGTATTTCAATAACTGCTTTAAGCAAAACGTTAATTCCTTCTTCTTCTTTTTGGGGGTCATTTTTGCTGAGCGGTGGATCCCAAAGTCTGCGCAACAAGGCAGGTTTTTTTTTGCCTCGGCCGCGTTGCTGCGCAGCGCAGGAACCGTGCAACGCCGCAGCAAAATGCAAAATGGCCACATGGTCGTGTAGTAACCTTCACAAGTGGTCCGTGGACTCATCCGCCGTTCTAACCACGTCTGATGTGGTGGTGCGCTAGGCCCCACGGCTCCCCGTGTGATGCGCTAACGGAGGAAAACGTGGAGCTTTTTTTTATTTTATTTTTTATAATCAACCCCCCCCTCACCCCCTCCCTTGTCCTCGATGATGGGAAAAGAACAAATAAACCAACTAGCGGACGACCGACACGCCGACGTCGTCACCGAGAAGCGGTAACGAGAAATGACGTCGGTGACCCCGTTGACTAAGGGAGCGTCGCACCCGCGGACATGTGACCTCCGGGAATCCTCATCACTTAACATTCGGACCAGATGTTGCCACCAGACAACTGCCTGCCCCGCCAGCGGAGCGGTGCCACGGGAGAACAAGGTGTCTCCGCTCCCCTGGCTGCGCCTTATTTACTCCGCAGGAGCACGTACGGATGGATGGGGCTGAGCGTGCTCGCAGCGATAACAGCAAGGATGGTATGAAAACATAACGGTACTCACTCTCTCCATATGCGGACCATACGCAGATGGTGGAGACGGACAGCATCAGACCCCAGAACAAGGTCGGGCTACCCCTCTGTGTCTCGGATCTCATTCCTGTTTCTATTATTGGCCTCTCCAAAAAAAAAAAAAAAAAAAAAAATGTAAAAAATAAATAAAATATCTCGACTGCAACGGGGGGGGGGGGCTAGATAAATTAAGAGATTCTGGTTTGTTTATCTATTTTTTTTAAAAAAAAAATCCTTTCAAGTGTCGCCAATCGAGGGGAGGGGAAGGGGGGGGGGAGAGAACGCGTGGTCTAACGAGCAGCGAGGCGCCGTGGTAGTCGCGGGGTTTGCTCGTACTACTATATATCAGTGCCGGCTCCAAAAACTCCTTCGGGGTGAGGAGGAGGGGGGGGGGTTGGTGTGGTGGTGTAAAAAAAAATAATAAAATAAAACGGGCAGAAAAGGGAAATCCGGTCAAGTAGAACGGCGCAGGGAAGGCGGGCTAGAAGAGTTTGTTATTTCTGCCGAGCACACAACAGTTCGACGTCGGCCGGCGAGGCACACAAGCCAGTGATCTGAGCGGACGGATGATGGTAATCCCCATCCTCGGTCTCCATCTCCCGGAACACCAGTACTGCTCTGTGCCGCTCACCAGCAGGCCCGCCCGCCCGCCCGCCCGCCCGCTCGCTCGCTCACACGCCGCGATACTCGCCGAGTTGCGCCACAATTTATTCCGATGTCGTCCGCGATAATTTCCGTGTGAATAGCTGCTATGTGGTGGTGGTGGTGGGGGGGGGGGGCGGGCGAGAGCGAGCGCAGGAGAGAGAAGAATTTGGGTTACTAAGTAGAAAACACGAGCGGGTCCGCGGGGTGGTGGCTGAGATGAAAAATGAATGAAATCCTTCTGCTTATTCCATGTAGCCGCGCCGGCTCGCCCGTCCGCAACGACCCGAAAAGACGCCGATGTCGTCTCGGCGGTTCCGGTCCAGACGGTCGCTCCGTGTGTGTGACTCTGATGCTTGCCGTTAAACACGCCGCCGCCGCCGCCGCCGGTCCGGGTTTTTTTTTTTTTTTTTTTTTTTTTTTTTGCGATCGGGAGGAAAAAGAAAAAAAAAACCCTTGTGCCACGCAAGAGAATGTGTCTCCGGTTAGACGGCTTCGGGTTCGGGTTTTTGGGTGGAGTGAGGGTAGTGGATGTCCCGCGAACCGTTACGGAAAGGGTTGTTTTTTTTTTGTCCGTGCCCTTTAAACCCCCCTCGAGAAGCCCCGGTAGGACGTAGCTCCAGGGGAAATCCTCCGGTTTCGCCTCCGGTGAGCTGGTCGGTCTCCGCTCCGCAGAAACACTGCTGTAAACAAGAGTGGGCTCCTCTCTCGCACTCACACTCACACACTCACACACACACACACACACATACACACACGTAGCTGCGCGGATAAGGTAGTCGACAGGCTGCCAGAAAAGACGGAGTGGATCGCACTACGGCAGCGCGGCTCGGAGAGGCGAGGAGTCAAGTACGAGTCCGGTAGTGTACGAGCCCCGGGTTACGAACCCGATTTACATCGCCCTTGAAATGATCAGGCTGACTATCAAACTACAGAGACCCATGCAATATATGTATTACATACATACATACATACATACATACATACATACATACATACATACATACATACATACATATATACACATATATACATAGATACATATATACATACATATATACACATATATATACATATATACATAGACACATACATACATACACACACACACATATATATAGACACACACATACATATATGCATACATACATACATACACACACACATATATATATATACATATATACACATATATACATAGACACACACACATACAACATACATACATACATACATATACACATATATACATAGACACACATACATACATATACACATACATACATACATACTCACACACATACATACATACATACATACATACATACATACATACATACATACATACTCACACACATACATACATACACACATATATATATATACATATATACATAGACACACACACACATACATACATACATACATATACACATATATACAGACACACACACATACATACATATACACATACATACATATATACATATATATACACACACATACATATACATACATACATACATACATACATACACACACATACATATATACACACTATATACACACATATATACATAAACACACACATACATATATACACACACATATATATATACATACATATATACATAGACACACACATGTATATAGACACACATATATATATAGACACACACATATATATAGACACACACACACATATAGATATAGATATAGCTATAGATATATAGCTATATATATATATATATATATATATATATATATATATATATAGAATGGGGTCCAGACAGTGTTGTAACCGCCACTGTGAGATGTGGTCTGTCTTGGAGGCTGGTCTAACTGATGCCAGCCACGTTAGTTAGTTTTGGTTTTTTTAAGGTAATTAAAACAATTTGGAGACATGTTGACCTACTACGCCAACAACGCTGCGACTAACTACAAGGATCATTTGTAGACAGCGTCAGTTCTTCCTTTTTCTAATGGCTTTATAATTGATTATTATTGTTCGAGTCGCTATCGATCTTCCGTGCCGGGGGATTTTCAAATCATCCTGAGACCGTTGTTGATGTTTAGACCCGGACTCTATGAACGGGGCTGCTTCCAGATCTGCGTTTCCATACACTCTCGTCTCTGCGCCGCTGCTGTATGATAGGTTACACTCCGGGCACCATCGTCACGAGCCCAAAGTAAAACCCGACACGGACTTTCATTCAAGTAGGCGGAATGGACTGCGCCTGCGTTTATCATTCATACATCCGCTACGTGCAGCACGGACGGCGCAGTGGGCGTTGCTGCGCGCCGGTGGACCGTTGCGTTCTCGGCGGCGTTGAGGCCGAGCTCCCGTGCGTCATTCTGGGGAGGAAATGTCAAATTCATACATAGTGACACAGGCCGCGACACAGGACCGAGACTCGAGGCGTCTTTGTCCGGTCTGCATCAGAGGTCACACCGGAAAGCTCTCGGATCCACAAGTGGTGGAGTCTGGGGACTTCTAAATGATTGCTGCTTTTTATTGAGGTGCTCTTTTCAGGGGTTTGTTTCGTTGTTGTTTTGCAGCTAGGTGGTCGGCTACCTGACATTCTCAGCAAGTTCCCCTAAATCAGGGGGTGGGCAGTCTTATCCAGAGAGGGCCAGCGTGGGTGACAGGTTTTTGTGCCAACCCAGCGGTCACACACCTGATCCCATTTGCTGAGGACGTTGATTAGGAGGACGCAGGTGTGCGACTGCTTGGTTGGCACAAAAACCTTCACCCACGCCGGCCCTTCCTGGATGAGATTGCCCACCCCTGCCCTCAATCTACCCAGGAACAGCCCACGCCGGCCCTCCGGCGCATCAGGGCCCCATAGCTACAAACTCACCTGACGTCTGACCAGGACCACAAATACTTCCGCTTCACAGCACAACAGGGGAATCATTGTGGGACTCACGCAGAGACAAACTGTGACGTCACCATTTTACAACTTCTCACGCTCAGGTCTGGTGCACGCTTTAAGGGCGTTAATAGCATGGCTACCTTCTCCCATTGCCGCTACATTTCCCCACCCGTCACACGTCCAAGCCCCTCCGCGCAAAAAAAATGAGCGACGGCCTCTTTTCAAGTCCCTCTGGCAGAAGGCCACTAGCTTGCGCCCTGCCGAACCCCTACGCGCCGCCGAACCGTCTAAAGCCCATTTCCTCTGCTGCCACACAGAGCTAAGTATTGCCGAGGATCGCTGTTAACGATTCCTGCTTCTTATTCCAACAACTCCTCTGAATGTTCAGTTGTTGTTGTTGTTGTTGTTTTTTGTAAGGAGGCTTTCTGCTCAGTGCGTCTGTGCGCGTGCATTAACGCCAACGCGCACAGGCGCACACCTGTGCGCGTGGACAGGTAGCGCCTCGCACGTCGCCCTCGGAGGCGGCGCCGAATCACGGAGGGACGCGCGAGGAAACCAGGAAGTGCAGACAAGGAAAACAAACGACGACCCAGTCGGGGCAGGAAAGCCCTGGGTCCTTATAGCCACGCTGCTCCTTTGTCCCCCGCTCCTGTTTTTTGGTTCGACGTGACGTCACGCGGCAGCAGACAGCCTTCTCTCACGCGCTGCCGAGATGTGGAAGCCCGTCCGCGACGCGGCCACGCGGAAGAACCCAACCCCCCCCCCTTCCCCCCCCCGCGCTTCTCCCCTGCAGTCTGCACCAATCTGCGAAACAGCTTTAAGTGCACCTAGGAAGCGGCGTGCCCCGGCCTTACGTCATCACACGTTACCCACTGTCTGCTTCACACTGCACCTCTGCGAGGCTGCTGCGTATATTCCAGTTGTACGTGATCGCGTGAAACCCTCGTGTATTAGTGGCCAAACGACAGATTCATGGAGGGGCTCGTGAGAAGTTGTGCAGAATCTGAGAATTGCCGAACAGGAGCATTTGCGTCACCTTCAGTACCGTAAGGACTGGTTCTCGTTCACGCTTCTGGTTAAATCAAACCCAACATACGACCCATAGCCTTGAGGCTGAAATCCTTTTTATTTGGAATAGCCTTTTTTTTTTTGTTTGGCCATTTAGTCGCCAACTGAATCGTGCTGCCACACCGCAGCTGAACTCCACTGTTGAAAATCACACAAGGAATTTACATTTACCACTGGACCCGTGAAACACAAGTACTCTAGCAAGGCTGCTGAGCGCCCTTCTGCAGCATCCAACACACGGGAGGATCCCCCGTCCTCTCGTTCAGCTTCATCTCCTCAACATATACAACATACTATGTCCCAGCTAGTGCACAGTCAGCCATGCAGCCCATCAATGACAATTACTGTTACAAGATCTATTGCTAACTATCAGCAAAACAATGGGATGATTTCTCCCTGTTATTAGTGTACAGAGTGTTCCCGAAATAATATACATGTAAATGTTAGACCGGAGTTAAGGAATCAGAGGTTAGCCATGCAAATAACTGCAGCACTGAAAGATTGATCTTCACATGAAAAGCAAATCAAATGAGAGGGGGGGACGGGAGTGCATAATTAAAGTGGATTTTTCTTTTAAAAAAGCAACGTTAGAATGTGTGCTTCCGAAATACCGGTTTTAATTTCCTCTCTGTTTTCTTTTCTTTTTTAAACCCAGACTGGACTCGGCTCTATTGGACGGTCAATGCATAGCACCTCTTGCTGCCGCCCTCTGGCGCTAAAAAGGTGGTACTGCGGTAGGGTTTCAGTAGCGTAGGGCGAAAGGATTGGAAATTCGAACAACTTCGCGCTCCGTCTATGGCAGCCGCATTTCAGCTCTGTGAGTGTTACGGGGATAAGAATTACACGTTATGAACTTGCTGAAGTTCGGCACAACACATTATTTTTCTTTGCATGTTCAATTTCTCTTGCTCTTCCCATATTCAAACCCGGCACCTTTCACTTAGCACCTCCTAGTGGTGACGGCGCGGTGGTCAAGTGCCTTGCGCAGTAACGTCTCAGCCCCCTTCTTCACATGGCAGCGACGGAGTTGGGCCGGAACTGAGCTGACACTGTATGACCACAGCATCTAACGGTTCATTTTGATTGTGCCGGTTGAGTTGTGCCAGAAATAAATGGGCCTGCAGCAGCGACCCCGAATTCAGAAGACTGGTGTGGTTTCTTCAAAGTATAGCCAGAACAAGGGTGGTGGTGGTGGTGGTGATGGGGTTACATAACCAGGGGGTCAAAGCTAACGCTGCAGTAAATTCTAATCAGTTGTCACTTCCACAGAATTGTAGAGAAGTTGGTCTATCTGCATGCTGTGTATCTTGGCACTGTGTCCGATGCAAACTTGAGCATAAACACCAAAAAGCGTTTGTTTCCACCCAGTCAAATGCAAAGTTTATATTTTACATTGTCGTCTTAATCACAAAATATCTCATATTAGGTCAAAAGAATCATTGTAAAAAAATTTTTTTTAAAAAAGTCAAAATTGTGCACACTGATAATACTTAAGAGACGGTCAATTTCCCTGAGAATATCCACAAAATTTTCTCCAGTGCTCTCCTCTGTCTCCTCCTAATATTCCAAAAGTGTCTCGTAGAATAACTTACTATCACGATCATATGAGTTAGGTTCGAATAGTCTGGGACATATCACAGGAGCTGATGGCGACAGAATATGTTTGGTTTTTTTTATCCATGTTACAGTAAATTAGGATAACAAGGATATTAGTCAATCAATTCATTAGTAGTGGAGAAGCACCTACGCTTCACCCACAGGTCTGCACCACTGTGAATTAGGGTACTTTTTAGGCCCACCAGTTCACGCATATCGGGATAACTCTTTGTGCATGTGCGCATGACCCTGTTCCTTTGTGCTCCCATACTGATACTAGATGGAGAAGAGAAAAGTGCAAGAACAGAAAGCGTGCATGTGTTTCGGTAAAACGGTGCTTAATTTAATCCTACAAGCGCGTATGAAGTACATATGTATCCTGAGTTTCCTGCTCCTCTGTCACCCCCTGTTTCTCCCTGAATATCCCCAGCAGGTCCCAGGAGTGAGGCAGTAGGCGCTGAGAGAAGCCCAGCTCTGCCAGCCAGGACCCTGTAGGGATACAAAGCAGAGAGACCAGCATAGCCAGAGTCCTGAAGGGGAAGCTTTGGATCATTATCCCACCTTCCTCCTTCCAGCCAGGGTACAGGATCACGGGAGGGATCCCCAGCAGCGGTTCTCCACTCAGCAAACGCAACAGCAGCCCTGCAATGTAGCCGGTGATGGCGCCGTAGCTGTTAGCATAGCTGCAGTAAAGCACGCAGATGACTTGGGGGAAGACGACACAGAAGAGGAGGTCCCCGCTCAACAACCAGTAGGCGAGCACACTGTCGCCAACAAATGCCAGGCCTGTGCCAGCCAGACCTACCAGCAACACACTAACCCGGATCACCCACTGCAGCTCTTGCTCAGAAGCCTGTGGGGGGGGGGGGCATTACATCAATAAAGAAAGAGGAAGAGGGTCAAAATCACTTGCATTTCATACTTGACCACATAAGTGCAACCCCTCCCCACACACACACACATACACACACCTGCTTCCTCAAAGTGCTCTTGTATATGTTCTGGGTAAACATGGATGCCGAGGATAGCAGCACAGAGTCCACAGACGACATGACTGCTGCAGCTACAGAGCCAATGCCCAACACGGAGACCCATAAGGGTGTGAGATACTGCAGGGCCAGCGGCAGGATCTTCCCTGCGTCCCCGCGTTCATAGGGGGGAGGTAGGCCATATGCTGTCTGGTTCCAGTCTGAGAGGTGAGCGACAGAGGAACAGGGGAGAGACAGAGAAGGGGTTTATGTGCATTAGGTTCGGGCTAAAGATAACGTTGTGAAATATTTCCCCACTGAAGTGAAGGAACATTTGTGAAAATGGGTAAACTTGTGAAAATAATAAAAAATGACACAGCTCGTGCCTACGTCTATGCACACTTATATATTGGCCATGGCTGTGTGAATTCGTGCACATAATTGTGTATTCAGTCACACACACCTGTAGCGGCAGTCACTACTCCAATGACAACTGAAGGAATTCCTGCAAGTAAGACTACCCCGGCGGCAGCAAAGCAGGTGACCTGAGCCTGAGCAGAGGAGGCTGCAGAGAGGATACGCTGGTGTAAAGCCTGGTAGGCCAGCCCACCTAGAGACTACAACACACATACACACAAATACAGAAGGTTTATCAGTAAACAACTTCATATCATATATGAGTCACGTGATGTCACTTCTGTTAGAATCAGCTTAGCTTAAAGTGTGGCTTTATCTAAGAATGCTTGCAAGGGCCTCTTGGAGTAGAACTTTCACAACAAGAGCTTTAACGAAAGTCAAGCTAAGTTGAATTAGCAAATGTGCACACGCGCACACACACACACACACACATATTTTAAAGTAGTTCTTTGGTGACTGATGAGACACATTCTAGCTTTTATAATGTTGCATTATGATTTTAACTACAGCGTTTAACAGCCAACCTGACTTTAACTCCAGGTTTTAACATTTAATCTGAATCTGGCATTGCACAAGCAAAAAAACAAACACAAAAAAACAAATCTTAGGACCAATTTGATGATGCACTGCCCTTCTTAACTGACATAGTGACATGTGAGATGATTGATGAGACAATGAGATGATTTCCTAGGAATTTGCAGGTAAAGTTTGCTGTTAGTTTGGCACATTGAAGAAAGCCAGGTCAGAAGTATTGGCTCATTCACATTCACATTCATGCACAGACGGGTTTAAAATCTGACCAATAGGAGCATCTCATCTGTCCATTTCCCTGCGTCCTCCAGCTTCAGTTCACCTAGCCATGGTCTATCATTTGATTGGTTCAGGAAGGTTGTGTGTGTGAGGTCAATGACCGGATTGACAACTAAGAACGGGATGCAGAGCCACTGAAACAGAAAAACAGTGATTGGAAAGCGCTGACCTATCAATGCCAATCTTGTGTGAATGCCTACATTTCTAAGACCCACCCCCCACCCCCCACCCGTCTTCAGCCCTCCTCTCATTCATCCTTTCCCTCCTCACTTCCTCTGTCTCTCACCAGGCCAATGAAGACAAAGGAAAGCTGGAGGACATCAGTGTAGGCAACTGAGTACAGACCCCCCATTAGTGTGTAGATTATGGACACAGCAGCAGAGATGACAATGGAGACGGTGGAGGACAGTCCTACAATCACACTTATTGTCCCTCCTGGAAAATGCCAAAAGTACACCAAAATTAGAAAACCACAGGCAAAAAGTCCCCCAGTGCTATAGTAAAGCTGTATAATGTGAAGACTAGTTGCGGTCTCGGTGCTGTGTAAAGTGTTAAGTGAGGTGTAAAGGTCCAGTGTCAATGATGACCAACCCAGAGCGGTGAGGATGCAGGACACCCACAAGATATCGCTGAGCAGTGCAGGAAACAGCAGTGCTGTGGTGAATGGGTTGCCATAGCAATGCTGAAATGGGTCCAACATGGTCATGTACCGTTTCGATCTCATGGGTTTGGCAAAAAACAATCCCGCTGAAGACCAAGCAAAAGAAAAAAAGTGACTTTTCAGACTGTATGTATCAAATAATAACAATAGATAATAATAATAATGTAATTTACTTATATGGCACTTTTCAAAATACTCAGACACTTTACATATGTTAAAATAAACATAAAAGCAACATATCAAAAGCATAAAACACAACATTAATCACATATTAAAAGCAATGCTGATGAGGTGAGCTTAGATTGGCGATTTAAATATGGACAGATCGGTGCAGGCTCTGATATGATTGGGGAGGGAGTTCCAGAGCAAGTGGGCAGCAATGGAGAAGGTTCTGTTCCCCAAGTTCCAGTGTTTTGTCCTGTATGGTGAAGACAGGAGGTTGATGTTGGGGGAGCAAAGGCTGCAGGAAGGAGTATGATAGTGGAGCAGGCCAGTGAGAGGGGGCTTGGTTATGGAGGAAATTGTGAGTGAGGAGAAGGACTTTGAATTGGATCCGTTGTGGGACAGACCCAGTGGAGGTTCTGGAGGAAAGGGATGATGTGGTCATGGGAGCGGGAGTTGTTGAGCTGGCAGGCAGCAGAGTTCTGGATGTACTGGATGGACGATGAGCCGTAGAGAATGCTGTTGAGTAGTCAATTCTGGATGTGATGAAGGCATGGATCAAGGTTTCAGCAGTAGAGGAGGAGATTGAAGGGCAGAGACGAGCTATGTTTTGAGGAGGAAAAAGGAAAACAATTTGATTGATGTGGTGTTCAAAGGAGAGGTTGCTGTCGAAAATTATTCCGAGGTTGGGGATATGTGGGGACGGGGACAGAGAGGAGTTATCGATGGCAAGGCAGAAGTTGTGAGTGGTTTTGGCAAGAGATTTTGGACCGATGATAATCATGTCAGATTTGTCACAATTTAGTTTGAGGAAGTTGGTTTGCATCCATGATTTAATTTCAGTGAGGTAGTTGGTCAGACTGGAATAAGTTGTAGTGGTGAGGGATTTAGTGGAGATGTAGAGCTGGCCATCATTAGATTGTTTTAGATTGTTTTATTAGCCACACAACCAAGGCTGGTGGAATTTGTTTTCAGTACACATTAAACTCTGGAGCACAGTACATACATGGACAACAACAGACATCAAACGCACAACCAAATCAAACAAACATCGACGTTAGCAGTAGAAATGGAGACCATGATGACGTATTGTTACCACTAAAGTTATAAAAGATGAACAGGTGAAGACCAAGCACCGAACCCTGGGGGACGCCTTGGGACAAAGGAGCGGTGAAGGAGGTGCAGTTGTTGAGGCTGACGAACTGTTGTCTGTTTGAGAGCTATGACTTTAGCCAGGACAGGGCAGTACCGGTGATGTTGAGAGAGGATTCGGGAGAGAAGAATGGTGTGGTTGATGGTGTTGAAATCTGCAGTGAGGTCGACGAGGATGAGAATGCTGAGGTGGCTAGAGTCTGCGGAGAGGAGGAGGTCTTTAGTGATTTTAAGGAGGGCTGTTTCTGTGCTGTGAGTAGAAACCAGATGGAAATGGTTCGAGCAGGTTGTTGGCGATGAGGTGAACTTTGAGTTGGGAGGTCACAACATGTTCCAGTATTTTTGACAGAAAGGGGAGATTTGAGATAGACTGGAAATTGCTCATGACATCAGGGTTGAGTCCAGGTTTTTTGAGGATGGGGTTGTAGGCAGACAGTTTAAGTGTATGGGGGACTGAACAAGAGTGAAGTAGTTAATGATTTCTGTGATGAGAGAGGCACTCCAACCCGGTCAACACTAAGATTAATGGTCAGGAGGTTGAAATTGTTGAGTCATACAAGTACTTGGGCACTATAATTGATAACAAGCTGAACTTCGCTTGTAATACCAATTTGCTATGCAACAAAAAAAAGCCAGCAGCACCTTTGTTATCTGAGGAAGGTGGCTAAGTTCGGTGTCGACAGGTCCCTGATGACTGTGTTCTACAGATCTTTTATTGAGTTGGTTAGTACTTTTTCTTTTATCGGTTGGTATGCCTCTCTCAATCTTAAACAGAAAAATGCACTAACAAAGGTAATCAAGGCCTGCAGTAGTAAGTATCACAGGTACCCAACAGAAAAGTCTGTCTGGTTTATATAAGTGGATGTTAAGAAAAGCAGAATCCATCCTGTCTGACAGCACAACATCCCCTGCACCTAGAGTTTCAGACCTTGCCTTCTGGTTCCCGCTTCAAATACCCAGTAGTCAAAACCAATAGATACAAACACTCCTTCATTCCCCCCACCATTTCACTGCTAAACTCCAATAGTAAGAGGTAATACCAGCTCGACCTTGATAAACACTGTTAACACTGTTTACTGTTGCATTGCTTTTCATTGGCTTTGTTCTCTTCCCTACATGTTGTATTTGTTTGTATTTATTTGCCTTGTGTGTTCTGTGGAGTGTTTGTGTGTTTAAATGTTGCCGCTGCTACACAACAATTGCCCCTCTGGGAACAAATAAAACCTACTTGACTTGAATTCTTGAGATAGCTGGGAGACAGTCCTTAACCTGATTGGATGATGGGAGCCAGAACACAAGTGGAGCTAGTCATTGCTGCCTTAAATTTGGACAGCACCACACATTTATGGATTTATGGTAAGAACATATAGAGGAGAACTTTGACAGGGGCTGTGTGCAAAGGGGGGGGGTAAGGTGTTCCAACAGGAACTTTATGATTATTTAACGCAGCCCGAATAAAAACAAGACCTTACTATTTGCAATTAAGCTGGAATAGTATAAATCGTAAAATTAGCAGTGTCAGGCACGGCTGAGAGACTATTTCTTTAAATCACTGATCCTTATGAGTAAAGTCACCCCTTATTAATTCCTTTGGGGGAACTCTGTCCTCTGTATTTGACCCTTCTTGAATACCTAACAGCAGTGGGCAGCCACAGTGTTGCACCCAGGGACCAACCCCTAGTTCTGAGGCCAGTGCCTTAGTCAAGAGCAAAGGCAGAAGGATCTAATACCTAATATTTTGGATGTTAGGAAACTCATGTGATCATACAAACTCTATGTAAGGAGAACACTGACTCAAACTCAGAACCTCCTTCCTGTGAGGTGACAGGGCCAAACATTGTCCCACCTTGCCAACTCATTAGCCTAATGTTCCCTATCACCATTGTTATTTTTAGTTTAGTTTTTTTATGTTTTTGTTTTTGTTTTTTACAAATAGAAATTAACAGGTGATCATTTACATGTAGATAATATTCTATTACCCTGGGAGTAAACCATCCCATTGAGAATACATTGGTAATTTTCAAAAACCCATTACTGGAAACTGGTAACCTTAGCATTAGGCTCTTTTGTGCAAAGGAAAAGTAGCCCCCCTTCCCATCCACCCCTGTATGTCTGTGTTACGTTTATCTGTTGTCTTGTTTCACCCCATTTATTGTAAAGTGACTTTGAGTGTTAGAAAATGCTATATAAGTTTAATTAATTATTATTATTTTTGGAGATCCAGGGTTTCTATAGAATACTCAGCTCACCCCTGGAGCTCCACAAGGTCCTGTGTTGGGCCCTGTACTCTTTGTTTTCTTATTAAATGATTTACCAAGTGTGATACAATCTGATTCATACCTTTTTTCGGATGATACAAAAATATTTAGAATAATTAATAAGGGCACTGATACAGCCCATCTTCAAGCAGACCTCCATAGCATGAGTAACTGGTGTGATAGCTGGCTACTGAAATTAAATCCAGAAAAACGCAAACACTTACACATTGGGAAAACAAGTGCCAACTGGGTTAACTACAAAGTTGGAGAGTTGATGGTTCAGCAAGTGGAAGAGGAAACGGGCATAGGTGTTGTGGTCGATAGTTCAATTGAATTTTACACGCACATTTCTGAAAATTAAAAAAAAAAAGCAAACTATGCTGGAGATAATAATAAGAACTTTCCTAAATTTGTGTAAGGAAATAGTTTTGCCATTATATAAATCCTTGGGTGCGATCTCATCTTGAATTTGCAAGCTCGGTCTGGTGTACTTATAAAGTAAAATATATAGAAAAAATTGAGAAGGTTCAGAGAAGAGGTACTAAACTAATCTCAGGTCTGAAAGAGATGTCATATGAAAAGAGGTTAAGAAATTTACAACTACCAACTCTAGTATACAGGGAACATAGAGGAGACGTGACTGAAGTCTATAAGCTTGTTCACAAAATATATGATTTCACAGCTGAGCCTGTTATCTACTTTTGGAATAATAGGTATGAGTTAAGAGGGAACTCCTTAAAACTATTCCCATTAAAGTGTCACTCTGAAAAGAGAAAAAAACTTCTTCACAATTTGTGCTGTAAGAGCATGGAACGAACTTCCAGAGGATGCGGTGCAGGGTCCTTCAGTTAATTCTTTTAAAAACAGATTAGATAACTTTTGGTCAACAAAAGACTTTTTATACAATTATAAAACTGAGTTGTGATTATTGTGAGTATTGGGTGACTGTAATTATTTGTGAGAATAATGTATTTGAGAGACTATTGTATTTATGTGATTATTTGTGAGATTATTGTGATTTTAACAACTATATTGTGGTTCTTTTTTGTATGGTTGTTTGTTTTGATTTGCCGAGTCTGGTGTAGAGGATTTGCATCCTGTGCCAGAATTTTTTTATTAAATTTCATTAAATTATATGTCAATGGTAAGAACTCTACAAAACAGCTAGAACCTGCAGTACTTTACATCAGGGTCAAAATCACTATAAAGTGTCTTTGGTGTCCTCATCAGGATCACACGGTCATCATGACCATATTGCAAAATAATGGAATTCTGAGGTTTTATTAGGAATGGCCAAACATTTACACACATATCAGTTCAATGACAAGTCTCTTGAAATGTGTTTCCCTCATTTTATACCATTTTCTTTGTTTGGGTGTACGTGATTTTGGCATGTCCCACACACTGCTCTGCTAATAATGGGTGTAATAAGTGTTAAATGACACAAAATTTCAATACTTTTTATATGTTCTGATTGTCCCCAACAAGTTCCTTGATAGAAGAAGTCACTTGGTCATTTATATTGTATTTTCATAATAATATTAAACACTTTGCACGTGTCCCTGAAAATGCTGTCTACCCTGTCATTATGGGGTAACTGCCCCTTTAAGAAACCGGCTGACGTAATCGGCGACATCACCACCACCATTTTGTCTCTCTTCAATGGCGGGTGTAACAGCTGCTGCAAATACAGTAAGTAGCTAAACTTACATTTCCTAATTTCCATCATATTGTGTTTGAAGTTGGACGTTGTCATGCTTAACATGTCCACCCTGTCATAGTGAAATATTAATTCATATAAAAACTTGGAAGAAATTCAAAATGTATTTGTTAAACAGCACACAGTCACCTTCAACAATTAATCGCTTTGCTAACTGAAGGTCTACCGTATGTTCATTAAATGCTAACTTTAGCCAAAAATGTCCACCCTGTCATTGTCATTGTTTTAATAGCAATGTCATATTGCTATAACATGTTTTTTTTTACAGCAATGTAAAATGTCCACATTTGTTCCATTAACTGACAGTAAAATGTTTCCTGAAATAATTCTTTATAATGCTTAAGGGTTTCCTGTTGTTTAACAAATGATGCGTTCTCTTCTAGTTCCCCCATTAAAGCCTTTGTCCATCCTGTCATGACCAAGGTCCACCCTGTCATCTTCATGTTTTATGAAAATAAACAAATTATTTTCACAAGTTAGCAAAACCTTTTATGTGATTTCTTTATACACAAATGAGGGCCAAACAATATTGTTTGAAAGTTTGACCAGATATCGTTGTTGTTAGATTTTATTCAGAAAAGAAAGCGCAACTGTCGCAGATTTTATAGGGAAACAAATATTTTGCAGTCATTTCATTATTATCAAAAGACTTTTCCCATTGACTAAAATATATTGTTGAGAACGGGACTAGATATCTTTCTGAAAATTTGCATTTTATAGTCACTATGCAATAAAAATGTATTTGCTCTACTCTGAATTTGTCTGTGACAGGGTGGACGTATTTTGTGCTTTGTTTGCACGACGTCTGCTTGCAGTTCATTTATAAAACGTGCTGGAGCTTGACCAACATGCGTTTCTAAGGTCTACGTGATATTATGAATATGAAGTTAAATGGAAAATTGTGAAGTCTCAAAGGTACTTTATAGTTATATTGACCCATCTAATGAATCAGACCTGTCATCACCGGGGATTCGGCCTAAGCTGTAGTTATCTATCTGGAATTCTGCAGCTTCCTCCTGCATGCACTCCTAAAGTGCCTTTCCCAATTTCCCCCAGTACACTCCCTCCTCCGACCTATTGTTTTAATATGAAAGCCCAGCCTTTGAAGAAAATGTTCACACTGCCAAGCTTCCTCTTCCCACTTAACTCACATAGCCTTCCCCTCTTTGTACTCCACAAGCACCAGATCATCTCACCTTGCCCTCTTCTAACATGCATGATCGTCCCGAGCCACAGGAATATCTGTTCTATCTGTTTACTTTCTGGGTATGTGTATGTGCACGGGCTGACTAAACGGGCTATAAAAGGCTGTAGGTACTCCAATTGGGCTTTCGTCAAAGCAGCAACAAGATCCACAGAAAACAGACCACCAAACAAAGGGGACAACAAACCCAGATGCAACCATATTGTCATTCCATATGTGGCAGGGGTCTGTGAACAGTTTTGGAGAATCTGTGCCAGACATGACATCCCGGTGTTTTACAAACCTGGTAACACATTGAGACAACGCCTCGTCAACCTGAAGGAAGTGCATCGAAACCACAACACTGCAGTGTGGTCTATGCAGTAAAGTGTACTGATTTGAAAATAGGTGAGACTGTGCTGCCACTACACAAACATACGGCACAACACAGGAGAGCCAGGCCACTTGGGACAGGACTCGGTGACTTACACTTATTTGAGGACCGGGACATACACATTCTAGACAGGGAGGACGGATGGTTCAAAAGAGGAGTCAAACTGGAACAACCCTCCCCGAACAGCGGGGGAGGGTTACGGCATCGTTTGTACACCACTTATAATGCTGCGAAAACATCCCTATCACCGCCTCAGCAGTTCCTCTGACACACCACCCACACCCACACCCAGTCCCAGGGAAGTGGGGCAGGAGGGGAGGAGGACCGCTCACAGTCGGGGTCGCCTCTATAGTCCAGTTCAGAGAAAGGGGAGGTGGCCCGGGTGAGTGATGTCACGTTCACGGCACACCACAACAGCACATATTCTGAACAGATGTCCCCACTCAGGTCCTCTTCAAAAAGGGGCAGATAGTGAGGTTACGCCTCTCGGCATCAGAACTGCAGAAGACACCCGGATGAATGGCAGAATGTCTTCAAACTGAAAACTGACAGATACAGCGGATATAACAAGTCTACACAGCCCATGTTAAAATGGCAAATTGTTGTATCGTAAAAAAATTAAACCCAGATAAATCACGTCAGAACTTTTCCAATTTTTCTTTTTTGAAATTGTAAGCTATAAAAATAAAGTAAAAAACAATCAGAAACATTTTAAAGGAAAAAAAAATACAAAACTTTTAAGCGCGCACACCCTTTTATACTCGGGGATGTAGCTGTGTTCGGGATTAACCAGTCACGTTCAAACTCACGTTAAAAAGTAGCCTTCAATTAAAGTGACTGTGCTCAACTCCAAATACAGGTCGGCTGTTCCTGCGGGGTTCTCCTGACATCTTCTTGGTTGCATCCAACTTGCGAAAGCCATGGTCCACAAAGAGCTGACAAAGCATGAACGGGATCTCGTTGTGGAAAGGTATCAATCAGGAAAGGGGTGCAAAAGAATTTCCAAGCCATTAGACACAGACCGTCGAGCACGGCGAAGACAGCCGAGAAGTGGAGAACATATGGCTCGACGGTGACATTACCAAGAACAGGGCCTCCCTCCAAAACTGTAACAACAAAGTCTATTAAAACAAAGACTGAGAGAAGGGGGTTCCGGGTAACGTGGTGGTCTACTCCGGTTCGAATCCCCGTGTTACCTCCATGGGAAGCCGGGTGTGGGTACGTGTCCTGCACTAGCGCCTCCTCTGGTCAGTTGGGGCGCCTGTTCAGGGGGGGGGAGTAGCGTGATCCTCCCACGCGTTACGTCCCCCTGGTGAAACTCCTCACTGTCAGGTGAAAACAGGCAGCTGGCGACTCCACATGTACGGGAGGAGGCGTGTGGTAGTCTGCAGGCCTCCCCGGATCGGCAGAGAGGGTGGAGCAGCGACCAGGGAGGCTCGGAAGAGTGGGGTAAAGAGAACTAGTCAGGGAGGCTGCCAAGAGGCCTACAGCTACATTAAAGAAGCTGCAGGGATTCCTGGCAAGCTCCCTACACGTGACAACTGTCGGGTCATCCAATCAGGCTCGTGAATTTATCAACCATTAATTTTATGTATTCAATGTTGTATCATTAAACCACTAAAATTGATGGAATAATATCAGTCTCGTAAAATCATCAATCATTAATTGTGGTGTTCAATAGGTATAATTGAACCGTTCAAGTTAGCGCCTTAATGGCAGACGATGGCATCGGTGAGTGCTGTCACAACAGGCAGGGCAACGAATTTCTTCAATGAAAACTTATTAGAGCAATTAAAAACCGACTCATCCTGATCAGTTACAATCAGCAGTTGAGCAGCAGCAGCAGCAGCAGCGTGATGATCAAGGCACAAAAGGTGATCTGAGGGAGTGAGGCTGCAAATATTGTATAGGTCGATCAATCAATCGATCGATCGATCGATCAATCAATCTGCATTTTTATAGCGCTTTTCTGGCTGCAACTGCCACTCAAAGCGCTTTACAATTAATTAATTCACGCACACACAAAACATTGCCGCCGTCTTGCCACAAGACGGCGATGATGAGCCTAAGTCATTATCGCTCATTGCCGCCGTCTAAGTCATTATCGCTTATTGTCGCCGTCTTGCCGCAAGACGGCGACAATGAGCGATAATGACTTCGGCTCATCATCGCCGTCTTGTGGCAAGACGGCGACAATGCACATGACATGATCATTTAGAATCAGATCAAACTACACAACTCTGTCTAGGTTGACGGGTCTGACCCTTTAGTCGAGCGGTTAGCGACGCCTCCTGCGGTGCGGGCGACACGGGTTCGCTTCCCGGCCGCGGCACTTCCCGAGGTTGCATTGTCCCCCCCCCCCCCCGAATTCGCTGCAGTGCTTTCCTCAAGTAAAACCAAACCCGGCAACACTTCCTACCTCAGGAGTCCCCAATTACTTTTCATAGCGGGCCACTTTTAAAACCACGGGCCACTCAACCTCCAGCAGCATGTTGTTCGTTAGTTTGTTTTGGGTGTCGATACGTTGCAGGTATTATAATTTAAACAGAGATTTTTCATCTATTTTTCGATATATTACTAGTCTTACTTTTACTAAGAAATTAATTATTTTATTTTTTTTGGTAGGGAAATTAAAAAAAATCTTCCTTCTGGCATTCCTCCAAAAATTCTCGCGGACCATAAATCAACCCGTCACGTGGTCCTTCGTTCTCGTTGTGCAGGGAAGAGTCGCTCTGAATGTATTGTGTGCATGGTCCCACGAGAGGATGAATAGGCTCGATGCGTTAACGTCGCGCTGCACGAATTCCGGTGTGTCTGTTTGCATAAGAACTTCCGGTACAACCGGATGCTTACGTCCTGCTGAATCATGAGCTGCTAACTTATCCGCCCGAAATCTTAATGTCGTCCGAAAAGTCGATGAATCAAACAAGGCAAAAAGGGGCGTTCAAGTATGAACGCCGTGAATCAGGCTCCACTGAGCACCGTTGTGTGCCACAGGGTGCGAATTCGGCGCGCTATAATTCTCTTTTAAGTTTCCATTCAGTCCCTAGCAACTGCGAGGAAAGAGCTAAGTGGCTAGCCAAGATTCGGAGATTTTTAGAAGTGTGTGGTCGGCATGTTGAAGCGGGTGATTTCGCTGTGCCAGCTACAGGTGCGTTAAGGAGGCTCAAGAGAGGAGCTGTCCTCACACTCTGTGTGGAATGAGTGCTCCAAACCCGCACCCAGGCCAGGTGTGTGGGAGCCCCGGGAGCGTCCTGCCGTCGCCCCTCTGCCAGCTCTGGACTCCTCTGATAATGAGATGGATGTCAGCAGCTGCCTGCGAGAGCAGGACTACTGCGTGGCTCCTAATCCTGCCGCTTTGGATGATGCCCTGGCCCAAAACGAGTCAGTGAGGAAACAAATAGAAGTGCTCCAGAAACAACTAGAGACCGTCCAGCTACAGTCCACATTCAGCCTGAGGCGATTTGCAGGTTCCGACGAGGACATCCGGTTTTACACCAGGTATGTTTGATTTGTATCATTTCATTTAATCCACTCATCCATTATCCAAACCGCTTATCCTGCTCTCAGGGTCGGGGGGATGCTCGAGCCTATCCCAGCAGTCATTGGGCGGCAGGCGAGGAGACACCCTGGACAGGCCGCCGCCCCTGCCAAATGAGCTCGGCTGTTCAGTCTCTCCACCCCCACCATGCCTCTCTCAGGGCGGGTCTTGCCTAGAAGTGCCGTGGAATTCATAGTAACGCCTCTCCCACGCACCCACACGTAGTAGATTGCAATAATACCGGGCTATACCTTAACAAATGTAGATGTAATGTAGGTAATAATAATAAATCAACCTAATATGGCGCTTTTCTAACGCAAGTTAGCAACACCAGCTGACTAATAAAAACAAAGTAGCAGGGTAGGGTTAGTTGCAAGGCAGCCAGCTAACGTTAGTTAGCTAGCTAGCGCTAGCGTAGTTCTAATGATATGGTTACTCACCCTCATAGCTGTGGTCGTAGCTTGAAATATACATCTTAAACCCCCTTCTCTTTTTCGTTTTCCGCTCGTCTGAGCTACCGAGGATGTACATCGTGGACCGTGGTTTTAGGGAGGTCCTGCCAACAGCGAGGGCAAAACAAAGCCATCTCTCCGCGCAACAAACCAGACCGGAAGTCCTTGTGCGAGTACTCGTACGTCGGAAGTCGAACGACGCCATCACGCACCTAGGCTACGCCAATTCCGCCGCCGCCAACGTTAGGGCCAAATTGCGTCACCGGATACGGCGGAGCTCACCTGTGAGGTTGAGCAGGGAGTTATGGGTATTGTAGTCCACGGGCAGCGCCGGCCCCTACATACCGTAACGTGCATGGATAAGAAGACACGTTGGCCGCTGGCTCGTGGGTCTGACCCTTTAGTCTAGCGGTTAGCGATGCCTCCTGCGGTGCGGGCGATACGGGTTCGCGTCCCGGCCGCGGCAGTTCCTGTGGTTGCATCGTCCCCCGAATTCGCTGCAATATCATTCTCCCGTATTCGCCCTATGTCTGGGTGATGGGTAGGGTGATCAGACAGAGGCCTTTACAAACACACACACACCGAAGAAACAAACAAACAACAGCATCCCATGCAAGCCCAGCTACATTTGGGGGGGGGAGCATCCAGTCTGTCAAAACCACGTGGGAAAATGTGTTATGGCTGCATTGTCTGGTTTTAACTTTTTGGCCATAACTCCAAAAGGCACAAAAACAGCACACCACCAAAACACCGCCATAGCCACGGTGGGGCATGGTGGTGGCAGCATCAGGCTTTGGGGCTGCTTTAATAATTCAGCTGGAACTGGGGTTGTAGTCAAGGTGGAGGGAGCAGTTCCAAATACCAGTCGATTCTGGCATGAAACCTTAGGCATCTGCTAGAAAGCTGGAGACGAATTTCACCTCTCAGCAGGACAACGACCCAACGCGTGCGTCCAAAAAGGAATTGCTTCGCCAAAAGAAGATAATAATAATGATGATGATGATGATAATAACAATAATAATACAATAAACTTTATTTTTTCAGAAACTTTCATAAACAGGGTTACAAAGTGCTTCACAAAACAGGATAACACCGT
This sequence comes from Lampris incognitus, assembly GCF_029633865.1. NCBI lineage: Eukaryota > Metazoa > Chordata > Actinopteri > Lampriformes > Lampridae > Lampris > Lampris incognitus. Next base: position 63,978,356 of record NC_079216.1, read on the forward strand.
TTAAAGTTACACAAAAAACAACAGTATAAATAAAAGAAAATAACAAACATATGTGAAAGCTTTCGTAAAAAGGAAAGTTTTAAGACGAGATTTAAAAGAAGCCATGGAGACTTGGTTTGTCCTAGTTCAATAGGAAGAGTGTTCCATAGTGTGGGGGCTCCAACAGCAGAAGCCCCATCACCCTTTGTAACAAACCGAGACCTGGGGATAACCCATAAAATAATAATAGAGGCAAACAATAATAAAAAAAATAATTCAGCGGTCCCAAGGAGTTGTTAAAAGTTATGAAAAGGTAAAAGCAAGCAGAGCAACAAACAAACCGTCACATGGGAACCGGACGTTTTGGAATTGCCCAGACCTGAATCCAATTGAAAATCTGTGGGGTGACCTGAAGAGAGCTGTGTACAGGAGATGCCCTCGCAACCTGACGGATCCATAACGCTTTTGCGAGGAAGAAATATTGCCAAGTCACGATGTGCCAAGCTGATATACACTCTTAGCGACGAAGACTGAGCGCTGTGATAAAACCAAAAGGTACTTCAACAAGTATTAGTTTAGGGGTGTGCACACTTATATGCAACCAGGTTATTGTGAGTCGTCGTCCCCCCTCCAAAATGTTTGATTTTTTTTTTCTTAATTTTTATAGGTTGCAATTTCAGCAAAAAGTGGAAAAGTTCTGACATGATTTATCTTGGTTTGAAACATTTTTACATCACAAAAACCTGCCATTTTAACAGGGGTGTGTAGACTTTTTATATCCACTGTAATTTGTATTGCACAAACACTTGTGTTGCACATCTGGTTTAAAGAGGCAGTGCACATCGTAGGCATGTAGGTTGGGTCTTATTCAAGGTAACCCTGTAATATGAGTGTGACTGCAGCAGTGCCCTTTAAATCTGCATGGACGCGGGATTTGCCTCACAGTGAAACTGATGTGAAGTGTTGTTCAGTGGAAGACGAGATAAATATCGTCAAGAAGCAATGTCTTTATATTTCCAAAGAATCTAGGGACGTGGACAACGCAACACTGACAACAACTGTCTGATGTTCCAGACAACTGAGATTCAAACTTATTTCTTGGGAATTTTTTTTAATAATTTACTAATAAAAATAAACTTTAAATAGTTGATCCACCCATGACTTCAACTGAGGCAGTTTTAACATTGAAATCAAACGAGACATGAATATTTTGCATTTGCGTGCAACAACTGCATGACAACTTGCATAGAAAGCATGTTCTAGGTATTATGTCTCTGACAGTTGAACTTCTTTCTGCCAAGTTGGTTGTAATGTTGGTGATCAGGGGATGCGTGTTCGTTTAAGCGCTGTGTGTGTCTAGAAAAGTGCTTTAAAATATAATGATTATTATTATTATGTTAGACTCCACTGGCCCTCTGGATAAGAACATTAGCAAAACGCCAGGAAATGTTAGGTTGTCATATAATGTCGTTTAGGCGACTTAACGCAGTGGCTGTCTTTATTAACAGCCAGTACTACTGAGGGGGTTGAGCTTCTGTTTGAAGACCCCTTGTGCAGCTTACCCAGAAGGAAGTTGATGGCATATGCAGGAGGCCCCATGGCCCATATAAGACCTTTAGAAGGAGTATAAACAGCCTCAGCAGTGGCCATGATGAAACCTCCTCCCACCCAGGTGGCTGTGGAGAGAGGCACAGACGTAGCAGGTACAGAGTTAATAGCAAATCAGGCAACAAGAAATATAGTGTCCAGCCAATACGCAAAACAGTGGAATGTTATCGGCACACAAAGGCATAGATGAGTCTCACCTGCCATGGTGAACACCCCCACCAGAACACTGATGTTGCGGCCCCCAACTATGGTGACCTCGCTCTTGCTGACCCCGCCATTTTTCTCTTGTTCCTTGGATTTTCTAGAAGCCCAGATCCCGGTGGCCAGAATGAAAATATAAAATATCACGATTGCCGCCAGCCCAGGGACATTTACTTCCATCTTTCAGTTCCTATCAAGTCAGCCAGCCAATCACACATACAGATAGCAAAGGAAAAAAAAGAAGTTTTTTTTCAAAGGTACAGCATCTCAAATACTACATCAAACATGATCATAAATGATGTGCCAATTTTAGGTAAACAGATCATTTCTAAATACCAAGAGCACGTGACTTTTTCATTGACAACGAACAGCTCCGCCATGTTGGAGGACAGCTAGACCTTAGCAACCAGTTTACACTGAAGTTCTCATTGTCGATCTGTGTTTACAAGCAGTGGCGCCCCCAGAAATGTTTCATAGGGGGGGGGCCAAATGGGGCCACTGAAAATCTTGGGGTGGCACACCAAAACCAAAAGCCTGAATTTGGGGAATTCTATGCTGCTGTTGTAGTGTACTGTATAGCCTAGTGGAAAACTGTCAATATGAGAGTTAAGAAAAATATACATTATTGATTTAAATGAACAGCACCTAATGTAAGATATCAGATAGAAGCATATTGTGCATAATCAGAAGCATGTTCTGCATATGCGACTCGTGGCTGGGGGGGGGGCAGCGGGGGGCCAGGGATAGCATCAGGGTGGCCGTGGCCACCCCTTGGGGGCGCCACTGTTTACAAGTACGAAATTTTAGGCGAAAATCGGACAAACGTACGGAAATAAAGCATCGCAGTTGTGAGCCGCTCTTTGAAAAACAGTTTGCAAAACACATTTTACAAAGTTCTGGCCTAACGGCGCACAGGATCAGATTCGATTTTCGGCTGTTGGGCCAATCTCATGCAATTCCGCCACGGCTTCAATCAGGAATGATGTACAAGCTCTAGATGGAAACACCGAGGAGAGACATACATGGAAGAACTCGCACTCATCGACATATCGGACCGATATGTTAACAAATTTACAAAACAAAAGCAGTTTCTTCCCTCTTGTACCAATTATATTCAAACCATGTCATTTTAAGATTTTAGCTTATAACTGCTGATGATGATTGACACACAATTGAAAAATGTCTTAATCAAATTGAAATGTCTTTATTTTTAAATGCTTTTGTTTCTTAAAAAGTACGTTATAACAGCTTTATACAATGAATAATATATAACTTGAAAGTTGTGTCAGTCTCGAGGAACTACTGAGTCACACACACTTGTCAATGCACAAGAAACCAAGGCAGTTTTAGCCATTGTTGTCATACCAGCACTATCCTTATTACTGAGGTAGTCTGTTTGTAAAATTCTTTGTAAAATTTTCTCCGTCCTAGGCCAGTGACACACCCCACATGGATGCGGATGGATGCAATTTTTCTTGCTGAAGGACCAAGCTGCTTTTCTCCTTTTGTAAAAGCAGGCATCTTAACTTCTGCATGATACTAATTTTTCATCTGTAAGATCCTCCCGACTTATCCTCGATATCCATATTCTTCTTCTTTCCTCTGACAACCTTCGAGTTTCTTCTCCTTGGCTACTCTGACTGTTCAGAAAGCGTTTAGCATTGCGCAGTGAGAGCAACACAGTATCCAATGGATTGGAGCCATTGTCTTCCAACATGGCGGGTGTGTTGCCGTCACGTGATATGTGACGTAATATGAGAATAACCCTACATATCTATTTTCTCAGAATAAATATTCAGTAGTGGAAAAAGCTCGAGCAGGATCTGCTCCAGGACCACCTGGCACCACTTACAAGAAGGTCTACAAAAACTGCCCACGGCTACTGAAGAGGCTATCGAAGCTTTTGCGGACACTCTGGAAGAAAAAACAGGAACCCTGGCTCTGGACACTAGCTGAGGGCAGCTTTGTTCCTAAAGAACTGAACTCGTTAGGACTTGACCAGTTTCGAGAGATCTCCCTGCTAGATGTTGAAGGGAAAATATTCTGGTCCATTATTGCTAAAAGACTAACATCTTATCTACTCGCTAATGAGTACATAAGATAAGATACTTTATTGTCATTGTGCGCACACAACAAAATTACATTTGGTGACTATCAGACCAGCAGCACTAGACAAGGTAATTGATAAAAAAAAGCGAGCGAGGCAAGAGCAGTCAGTACACTGCTACTGTCTGAGGATGAGAAAGTCAGACACACTAACAACACCATTAAGTGTGGCAGGAAGTGGAAGCCTCAGGAAGCAGTGAGGGAAGCAAACGCATAAAACATCAGGAGATCATTGGGGTAGTCTGTCAAGGATGGCTAGGGACTTGGAAACTACAATGCCAAGAGATGAAGTAAGGCCAGTGCCAAAGGCAAGAGAGGACTAGTGGTACAGAGCGTCCGAGAGGCAGTGGAAGACGACCACTTCGTAAAAGCGGTAGGACTCGCCTGCCAGGGACAGTGGATGCAGCGGGACTAAGCACTTGAACAAACATTGTCCTGGAAGGAACTCTGGACAAGTTGACCTTCCTCTTCCATACTGTGGCTGACCTCTTGCCAACTCCAAACAATCTAAATATCTGCGGCAAAGAATACGACCCCTCCTGCAAGCAGTGTGAAGCAACCGTTTGCATCCTCAATTACATCTTGATTGGATGTCCCAAAGCTCTGAGAGAAGGCCAATACAGGTGGAGGCACGATAAGGTCCTCACAGAAATTGCCAAATGGACGGACCTGCAGAGAGTCAAAGCCAATAAACACCAGGCATTATCACCCGAAGTTGTCAATTTCCAAAGAGAAGGAGATAAGACTCCTTGGGCAAGAACAACTGCCAAGAACCCGTGCTCCATTTTGCATCGGGCTTCCAACTGGGAGATGCAAGTGGACCTGAAGAAGAGACTTGTCTTTCCAGAAGAGGTGGCAGTAACCTCACTCCGACCAGACATGGTACTTCTATCCAGGAGCACAAAAACTATCTTAGTAGCCGAACTCACAGTGCCCTGGGAGGACAGGCTAGCCATCGCTCACCAACAGAAAAAAGCCAAGTACCAGGATTTGATTGATGAAGCTCTTGTCAAAGGGTGGTATGCAACCTTGTTTCCCATCGAAGTTGGCAGCCGTGGTTTCCCAGCAACATCAGTGCGCTATTTCCTGCAGAAGATGGGTTTGGAACCCAGACAACTGAGGCAAGCCATTGGTGAGATAGCCATGGCAGCTGAGACCAGTTCAAGATGGTTGTGGTTGACGAGAGCCCGCAGTTGGAACCCTTCTGCAGGGGAAGCCTAATTTGGTCTTTGCTGCCCCACTCAGGCGAGGCGTACAGGCTAAGGGGCAAAACGCTTGTGACCCTGAGATACCTGCTGAAGATGCAGAAAGGTTCACCGCAATGTGAATGCTCTGACCACCCTTCCTCCAAGGAATACCAGCAAGAGGAGTAACTTGTAACATCCTAATAGCTCCTGCAGTTTCTGCTTGTAGCAAAGCATCTCTGATGTTTATTTCATCTCTCAAATATTTAACAAGTAAGCAACCTAGGAATAAAATTCTTATGACATGAAAACTTACTTGGCAATCAAAAGTGATCCTTATTCAGATTCTGCTGTCCTCTCTGGGCTGCTCACAGTAAAGACTGGACATAAGATCATTCATCTTTTCAGTAATATGCTAATAACACTGTTTTTCTTAAATTTAATTTGTGTCTGTTGGGAGTATGTTTAAAACCAAAAACATTATTTTAGAAAACATATAATGCGCAATAGATAATAATTTATTCCAGCATCATCACCAGTATTCACAGTTATCATATCTTCATAATTCCATTCTGACTATCTGAATACTGTGTGAATGATTGCATATGTATGTGTTGGCCTGGCAATAGATTGGCCCAGGCCTACTAGACTTAAAAATTCAATTTGTCTTTTCCTTCAGCAAAGTGATGTTAGAGTGATTATCAAAACTGCTATGACATATATTTAGTATACAACCTGATGCAGATGTAGTCTAATAATGCACACTTTGAAAGGAGACCCAGTCGCACATTTTGCACAAATTCCATCTACCAAACTTTCAAAGCCATATAAGCGCATAATTGCCAAAGTAATATAGAATGATAGGGCGGATAGTCTCTGGCGGGGCTGGTGGAGGTACAGTGTTACTACAAAATACTTGTAAGCTGCTGCAAATCCCTACCTGAACGTTCTGAGAGTAATGGCTTAGTGTAGCCCAGTAACAGTGGTGCAATGAACATGCATCAAGATATTGTCCATGTATTCAAAAGACACTAATGAAATTCTGGTTCCCTTTTTCACCTCTGGCACCAAGTTGGGCATTAACTGACAATAGTACTTGTCAGATTTAGTCATTGTATTAACAACATTGCATCACTGGGGTAAATTTGGTTCTATAGGGTATCCAAAATTAGCTAACATATAGTATCTTTAGAAGTTTGTTTTGAAGCAACTTGCACACTACATGGAAATATTCATTTTACAATACAAAGTTTTCTGATTTTTTAAGTGTACTATAAAACAATTGTGCAACAAAGAATAAAGCAGGGTGAAAATCATGGTCTGTGTAAAAAAGATGGATGCAGTGCCTGTGACATCGCCCATTGGTTTCTGAAGGGGCATTTTGAAGCCTAAAATTTCTTTTTTCTAGCCGCCATCTTGTCAGTTGTTGGAACCAGCAAATCCAAATTTGGGCAACAGGGTGGACCATGGGTAAAGCACGGGTAGACCTCGGTGGCAGACAGGTTGACAGACCTGTTAATCAAGGCAGACATGCAACATGCCACTTTTTAATCCAGCCATCCAGCCATCCATTATCCAAACCGCTTATCTTGCTCTCAGGGTCGCGGGAATAATGGAGCCGATCCCAGCAGTCTGGGTGGCAGACGGGGGGGGGGGGGGGGTAAGACACCCTGGACAGGCCGCCAGGCCATCACAATCACATCACAATACCAGGCAATTCTTAATCTCTTTTTAATAGAACAAAAATTTTCAAACTAAGCACCCGCAAACTGTGTGCCAGACTTGAGTAGCAATTGAGACTCCAATTTCTTGCAAGAGAAAAATGGACTTTGTGTTCGAGGATAACAATCTCGGAGTCCTGAGGCTAGCTCTGTGAACAACGGCCAATATTTCGGGACTTCTGGTGTACCTGCTGGCTGCTCGCTTCCGTTTCCTATGAAGACTTCCTCTTCCATGCGCCCGTCATTGTTTACAGTTGGATTAGCAACTTGAAACGCAAGGATGGAGCTGGAGTTGAGAGACGTCTACGACCGGGTTGTTTGACATGAGTCAAACGTTTCTCCACAAAACACACAAACATCGATACTGGATTAACAGGGGGCCTTTTAAAATTAGGTTTAACGCCCATATGAGTAGCTTCAGAAATGAGCATGCAAGAAATGCAACGGCCTTGAGAAGATATTTTTTTTCGGTGTCTGGTGGCCAATTATACTATTCAAGGTGGACATATCAGGTTTGCAAGTAATAAAATACTTTTCTGCCAAACACAGGTTACAACATCTTTTGCTGCTAATATGTATTGCTCTTTGCAAGGATTTTCCATGATATAGAGTAACCCATATTCTTGTCTACCAATGACCAAATGTGTCGGCTCAAGGCTGTTGCATTTCTTGCATGCTTATTTCTGAAGCTACTCATATGGGCGTTAAACCTGATTTTAAAAGGGCCCTCTGTTAATCCAACGTAGGTGTCCACATTTCAGTTGTATTCTCTTGTCACTGATGCCTGGTAGATGACTCCCTCTGTCTGGCATTTGGTTAATAATAAAATAATAAATAATTATAATAATGTCCTGTTTCATGCCATAAGCAATCATCAGCTGTCAGCTTATGGCATGAAACAGGCTCGTACTGTCTCATAAAGAATGTACTTGACTCACTGGATTATTTTGCTCATTTGTTGAGCACTTTCCCTATCGTTGAGTGTTTCTTTTAACAAAGTTATATAAATAAAATCTCCCTCTCACCCTTTTTCGGGTGGTGTGTGTCATCCTTAAGCTAGGGTCCTCTACCAGAGGCCTGGGAGTTGGAGAGTTCTGTGCAGTATCTTAGCTTTTCCTAGGGCTGCACTCTTCTGGACAGAGACCTCAGATGTTGTTCCTGGAATCTGCTGGAGCCACTCTGCCAGTTTGGGGTGGTGGGGGGGGGGGTCACAGCTCATAGTGCTCCTATCACTACTGGGACTACTGTGGAGTTCACCTTCCACATCTGATCTGGTTCTTCCCTCAGCACTTGGTATTTCTCTAGCTTCTTATGCTCTTTCTTCCTGATGTTGCCGTCACTCGGGATCGCTACTGCTGTCTTCTGTTCCTTGTCGACCACCACAATGGTTAGACAGCACTTGTTTGTCAGTCTGAAACTTGAAGTCCCACAGGTTCTTAGCTCTACCATTCTCAGCCACCTTTGGCGGTGTCTCCCATTTGGACTCGGGCACTTCCAGTCTGTATTCAGCACAGATGTTCCTGTACACTGTCACTATTCCAGCCACTTGGTTATGCCTTTCAGTGTACGCTTACCCAGCTAGCATGTTACACCCTGCCCAGCTAGCATGTCACACCCTGCTACCAAGTGATGGACTGTCTTAGAGGTGTCTAATTCTACAAAAATGGAACATTTTAAAAAATGCCGTTAGAAAAAATGGAAGAAAAAAATAATTTGGGGAAAAATCATATTACATGATGGCTAGTACAAAAAAAAAGAAAAAAGAAAAAAGTAGCCTAAACCAGGCTCGCTGCATGGACGTACATCACTGTCCTTACAATCTGTCATTTGTTATTTTACCACATTAGCTTTTGGCAGGTGTAGAGCAGGGCTTCAGATTTGTGTTGTAGAGCAGCGTTTCTCAACCGGGGGTCCGCGGACCCCTAGTGGTCCGTGGTGTAATTGCAAGGGGTCCGTGAAAATAAAATATCTTTAAAAAAAGATCCTATGACATTTATAGAAATAGGATTATTTTACTCAAATGTGACTGAGACCTTTATCTACCTAAACTATAAAGGGTAACAGGACTTTTTTCTCTGATTACATCTGTTTCACAAGTGTAATTTATTGTTATTTTAATAAGAGATCTCGCTCCCGTTTGCATTGTTAAAAGTTGCTGCATAAAAATTCTGTTGTTACATATATCTGAAAGTTACTGAATACATATTCTGTTTTGTTACATATATCTGAAAGTTACTGAATACATATTCTGTTTTGTTACATATATCTGAAAGTTACTGAATACATATTCTGTTTGGTTACATATATCTGAAAGTTACTGAATACATATTCTGTGTTGTTACATATATCTGAAAGTTACTGAATACATATTCTGTTTTGTTACATATATCTGAAAGTTACTGAGTACATATTCTGTGTTGTTACATATATCTGAAAGTTACTGAATACATATTCTGTTTTGTTACATATATCTGAAAGTTACTGCATAAGAATTCTGTTTTGTTAACTATATCTAAGTTACAACTGAAAGCTCTTATTTTTGCCCCAAAGAGTGAATAAATGCTATAATGCAATTTAAAATGCAGTTTCTACTGTTTCTATCAAATTGCAACCCCCCTCCCCCAAGATCAGGTGGAGGGGGTCCTCAGGGTAGATCAAAAATACGCAGGGGGGGGTCCAGGACCCCAAAAAGGTTGAGAACCACTGTTGTAGAGGATTCAATAAGAAGTGCATTTCATTTGGAGCTCAACGAATTCAGACATTGGAGCCAGTTCCAAAGTCAAACATGCAAACTGAAGCTCTTCTATTGTAAACCTTTGCTCGTTTATATTTGACCCCCCCCCGCAACTTGTTTATTCCATTTTCAACTGTGCGCTAGAAAAGTTAGACAGTAGACTTGTACATCAGAAAACGAACGTCGCCTCGTGTTATATAAGTTGTAGTATGTCTGCAGGTGTCAGCTGCATACAGTGACACCTTCACGTTCTTTACCAATTTTTTTCCTCCTCTTCTTAATATAGCAATGAATTTCATATCTTCACTTTGCACTTTAAATTCAAGTGAAGCACTGGCTGTGCAATGGATGTTTTCACGTCTGTGGGCGGTACTGCGAGCACTTGTGAGACGCTCCCTGACTTGCTCCAGACCAAGTATTTTGCTGGCTCGCCCATTGGCTATAATCTTACTTTGCACAAAATCAACGCGTCCGATCGAGCCAAGGCGTTCGATTCGCCTGGCTCGCCACCGTCAAGCTGAATGAGATCACTCCACTTAGTACTCTCTAGCACAGACTAGGAAACAACCCGTAGGCTACACGTCCTAGTACCCAACGTAAATAGCACATTTACCGCAGTCACGGAGAGACGCACCGCTCATTCACTCCTTGCCAACTTTTCTGTGGGGGGAAAAGTTGTGAGTTTTTTTTTTTTGTTTTAACGAAAGAGAAAAAGGTCACCGGCAGTCGGCTCATGCAGATCCGCTGTGGCGCAGAGAGGGGAAGTGGACTCCGTTGAGAGAACGGAGAGGAGGGGGGGGGGGGGTTCTTTTTTTCCCCACCCGCATTCCCACAAATCCCGCCTCCCCGTGCGCGTTGTGTCCCAACGCCGCCCACTGCGCGGCTAGGAGAAGTGAAGCTGACGTAGGACGCCTGCCTCTTAAGGATGCCGAGTCTGCTAACGGGACCTTAAACCAAACAACAGGTGGAGGTGTCAAGGTTTATGCCGGACATGCTTCAGTGAAGTCCCGATAGCGGAGCCCGGCGGGAGCTGGTGCTGGTCGTGTCTTTATGCCTGGTCCTCCAGTGAGCGAGAGCCTCCCTCGGCTGCCCCGCGGACGCGGTCTCGGCTCAACGGCAGAGGCGACGGGGGGACCGGCCGCCACCCCGGGTCTCCCCCCCTCCCTCCCTCCCCTTATAACTCCTTCAGAGGTGTGTCATCATGGAGGCGGCCTCGCCGGATAGTTTTATCATTTTCTGGTGTATTTTTTGCCATCTTCTGACCGGCGTCTCCATCCCCTTGCTTATTTTGGACACGTTGCGCTTCATCCAGTGGCCAGCGTGGCTTGTTTTGTAGGCTACTGCAGTATTGTTGTTGCACTAGAAGAACCCCGCTACAATGTAGCCGCACCCCACTTCAAGTGGTGTACCGCTACAATGTAGCCGCACCCCACTTCAAGTGGTGTACCGCTACAATGTAGCCGCACCCCACTTCAAGTGGGGGTGGAAAGGGGCTAAACGGCAAGTAGTGGACCATGGTCACCAAGCATACGTCACAGACATGACATTGCATACACAATAACATTAAAGGGGGGAGAGGGTCACATTTTCCAGGTTAAGGGGGGGGGCGGGGGTCCCAGAAAAAAAATTTTAGGTGAAAAAAAAAATCAAAGATGCTCAGAATCATCTGAAACGCCGAGAAAAGTGGGTTTTAGCCATTTTTAGAAAAAATGCATATTTGTGCATATTTATGCATAATTATGCATAATTTTGATTTTCTGGGATTTTTTTCCCTTACTCTCCGAGACAATACCCACCACCTCCAAAAAGAATTAGGATCATAAGTGCTTTAGTTTTCGGTCCCGCTATCTACACTAACACCACCCACACACACACACACACACACCACACACACATTCCGAAAATACGTGAGTAGATAAAGTCCTCCTAACTGTTATTTATTGTGTCTGATTCCTGGTTCTGTCTTTATTGTTTTTCACTTTGTGCGTCGAATATCGGCGTCTTAGTGTGTTATTGCGCATGCGCGGCAGTTGGCTGTATCAGTGTGGCGCCAGATGTGTCGGTGGTGCAAGTCGCTGTATTGGTCGCTTCAGAATACGTGGCTGGAGGGGTGTGAAAAGGTGTCAAATCTGGCGGCGAAATCGCTGTTGGGAGCCGGCGCGACACTTCGGACGGTCTGGGTCCTCGAGACGGTTCTGACGACGGGAAATTCGATACAAATGAGATTCGGTAAAAAAAATTGGATACAAATCTGAAGTGGTTTTGCCAATATTTCAAATTCGGACCTTGAACTTTTTAAGCGCGCCCTTTGCGTCAGCGTTTCTATAGAACGCGCGTCGACTCTAAGTCAGGAGACGGCCGCCTTGTGACGTCACATCTGTCGTGAGAGGGGAGGACGGGTCGCCTGCTCACACGCGAGCATGAAATCAGCCTACACACGCATCTGGCCGCGCGTGCTGTGCTGTTTAACCATATCCAAGAATCTGAGTTATAGCATATCAACTCAACAAAAGGTCCATTTCCGGAGTTTACAAACATGATGAATGTAAAACCAAAAACAAAAGATTCCCACATGTCACCACAGTTGAGAACACAGGGCAATCTCACCGCAGTGTTTAGAAACGCTGACCAAACTAAAATGTGCAAAAAACCTCCAAATCATCATCATCAAAAAAAAAACAACTCAAATTCCCTCACACGACCTGCTGTCAGTGTTCGCATTATCAGACTATTCGGTTAAATTTGGGAATAATTGACATTTCTCTAATTTACATTTTTAGGTTCTTCTTTTGTTTTAAAACTTGGATTAAAAACGGTGCCACACCTCCGGCGGAACACCCCTTCGTCTCCGAGTGCTGACCGAAATGGCAACCAAAGTCAAGAACCTGCCCTTTGAAACTGCCGCATTATCCAAACCAAAATCCCACAAATCTCCTGGCCCGTAACTCTCTCGCCAGCGCCGTTACCCGTCTGTGACGCTCACGTCCTTGCTGGCACACTTTACACTCCAGACAGTTTTTGGTAACCCGTCCGGTCACTTGGGCCTCTCCTCAGCGGTCCTCCATCTGAATTCCTGGACTCGCCCATGGACGCAAGGCCGCGCTCATGTTTAGCAGAGGTCCTCCCGCACAATGTGCGGTTGCAAGATGAATGCCCGAAATGTGACACCATGAGGCTATTTCAGTCACACACAGAGCACTCGTGGGGGGGGGGGAGAAATTGTGCAAATCTTTAAAAAACAGGCTTCCCCGACTACCGCTGTGAGAGAAGCCACAGTTGTCTTTGAGATGACCAGAAAAAGATAAGGGCACGGTTGTTGACAGCAGGCCTTTACTGTACGGGGGAAGTCAGGGGGGGGGTTGTTTTTGCCCGTTTCCTCGGTATTTCAGCTGAGAAAGGCACTCGCTCTAAACCACCGGTGTTTCTCAACCCGGTCCTCAAGGACCCCCCCTATCCTGCAGATTTTCATTGCAACCCTGCACGGGTAGCCCTGCTTGCACTTACTCGACCAATCATCTCGCAGCGCTTCATTATGCAAGGTGTGCAACGTCTGACCAAATTCATCGCTGATTGGTTGAAGAACTACAAACAGGCGCCTGTTCGGGGTTGCAAAGGAAATCTGCAGGATAGGGGGGGTCCTTGAGGACCGGGTTGAGAAACACTGGAAACGCTGCTGCTTCTTGAAGACTAATGAGCATTTGGCAGGTAATCATTAACGATGACACGTTCGGCTGAAACGTCTCACATTGTTGGTTTAACGTTTGTCCAAGGATAACTTGGCCGGGGGGGGGGGGGGGGATGGGATGGGACACAGGTGGCACAGAATACAGAGCAGCGGTCGTAATATTATTATCAGCTGGCTTTGCACAGACTATAACGACAACACATGAACGTCATCCTGGTCGTACTTATACGGGGGGGGGCATTCTAAATAAAATAAAGTGTACATCAGTTGAAAATACGACTGTGGTGGTTATGTATTTATGTGCTACAGTGTAACGTACCTTTCAAAGCACAAACAGAGGAATGGATATGTAAGCTACAATCGTGGCACAGGAATGTGGAGTATTTTGAGGAAAAATGCAGCGTGCCATCGATGATGAAACTAAAAAGCAATGAGATAAGACTTATTTTGATACAAAAGTAACACCGAGATGAGTTTAACGACCCCCGATTTCTACGCATTGGGGGCGTTGCAACTTCAATTCGAATGTCGATTGGGAACCGTTCTTGCACTCGCTCAGCGACAGCTTTCGGAGAGCTCGCAGGCTGTTTCTTTCACACTAATATCTGGGCCAGCGATGACTTCATAATCCGCACCAGGGTGTTTCAAAACACGGCTAGCGCCGCACATGTCACCGGGCTGAAACGCCGCCTGTTATCTGGAGCGACACGAGAAGAACATCGGTTCTATGACCTGGCCTTGTGAAGAACCCTTTAAAGATAAAAGCGAACGTTGGCTGCACGAGACGTCCGTAAACTCGGCGTATCTGCAGATTTTCTAGGCGGCCTCCCTTGTTCCCTTGCTCCCTTGCATCACCGTCTCCTTTTGAAAGCCCGTTAAAAACATGCCCACATCCACCGACTAGCCAACATATTAAAACCACTGACGTGACACGATACGATACGATACAACTTTGTCGTCGGTTTGCACTGAAATTGATTTGCATCCTTCGGCAGCTCCGTTTAAGAGATTTACACACACATTAAACACACAGTTCCGCATGTGACACTTATCACAGACATACAACGCACAGCAAACAGTCATGACCAACACACACACCATGTGTCATCCTCTGGATTCAGATCTCAAGTTAGCAGCACACTGATTTTGGTTAAGCAACAGCATGGACTGGTGTATGAAACCATTCTTCAGCCCGTTGCATTTAAATCGGGGGACTCCGGATGGTGTGTAAGAGGGCAGAAGTTGGTGTTCTGTTCTCTGTTTACCACATGTGAGGGGTCAGAAGAGATACTGGTAGCAAGTCTGAGCCTCCTCTTGTTGCGAGTCGCTTGAAAGGAGCGTGCCACCCGTTGACCAATAACTGTCACGCAGATTTGGATTTGATTGTATTATTTTAGTTTAAGTTTCGCAGATGGGCTACCGAGAACCCAGCCACTGGGGGAGAACCCAGCCACTGGGGGAGAACCCAGCAGCTGGGGGAGAATCCAGCCACTGGGGGAGAACCCAGCAGCTGGGGGAGAATCCAGCCACTGGGGGAGAATCCAGCCACTGGGGGAGAACCCAGCCGCTGGGGGAGAACCCAGCAGCTGGGGGAGAATCCAGCCACTGGGGGAGAACCCAGTAGCTGGGGGAGAACCCAGCAGCTGGGGGAGAATCCAGCCACTGGGGGAGAACCCAGCCACTGGGGGAGAACCCAGCAGCTGGGGGAGAATCCAGCCACTGGGGGAGAACCCAGCCGCTGGGGGAGAATCCAGCCACTGGGGGAGAACCCAGCCACTGGGGGAGAACCCAGTAGCTGGGGACTGAGAATCATCCCCCCCCCCCCAAAAAATGCAAGCAAATGCATTTTTTTTCCTCCCCAATTGTACCTGGCCAATTACCCCACTCTTCCAAGCCGTCCCGATCTCTGCTCCACCCCCTCTGCCGATCCGGGGAGGGCTGCAGACTACCACATGCCTCCTCCCATACATGTGGAGTCACCAGCCGCTTCTTTTCACCTGACAGTGAGGAGTTTCGCCAGGGGGAACGTAGCACGTGGGAGGATCATGCTATTCCCCCTAGTTCCCCCTCCCTCCCGAACAGGCGCCCCGACCGACCAGAGGAGGCGTTAGTACAGTGGCCAGGAAACATAACCACATCTGGCTTGCTACCCGCAGACACGGCCAATTGTGTCTGTAGGGACGCCCGGCCAAGCCGAAGGTAGCCAGTGCATTATTTGTGCCGGTCCCAAGTCCGGATAAAAGCGGAGGGTACCATCAGGAAGGGCATCCAATATAAAACCTTTGCCAAATCAAATATGCAGACCATAAATCAGATTTACCAATGGCCACCAACAATATTGTTGGCCAGCAGGGTGCCGGTGGAAACTATGCTACTGTTGGGTGAAGGAGAAGGAGAGGGGGAAGGCATGTCCAGAGGCAGCGGGAGAGGAGGAAGGGTAGGAGTGTGGTGGTGAGAATCGGAACTTTGAACGTTGGCACTATGACCGGTAAAGGGAGAGAGCTGGCTGACATGATGGCGAGAAGGGAGGTAGGTATACTGTGTGTGCAAGAGACCAGGTGGAAGGGGAGTAAGGCCAGAAGCACAGAAGGTGGGTTCAAACTCTTCTACCGTGGTGCGGATGGGAGGAGAAATGCGGTAGGGGTAATCCTGAAGGAAGGCTACGTCAAGAGTGTGTGGGAGGTGAAAGAGTGTCAGACCGAGCGATGAGTTGGGATGAGTTCGGGAGGATATGCAGCAGGGTTAGGGTGACGAAAGATAGAAATGGAAATGTGCTGACAAGCGAGGAGTGTGTTGAGACGGTGGAAGGGGTACGTTGAGGGGCTGATGAATGAAGAAAATGAGAGAGAGAAGGCTGAATGATGTGGGGATTGTGAATCAAGTGCGGTGGATTAGCAAGGATGAAGTGAGGGCGGCTATGAAGAGGATGAAGAGTGGAAAGGTGGTTGGTTCAGATGACCTCCCTGTGAAGGCACAGAGATGTTTCGGAGAGATGGCAGTGGGGTTTAACACAATCTTGGAAAGTGAGAGAGGATGCCTGAGGAGGAGGAGGAGGAGGAGAAGTGTACTGGTACCACTTTTCAAGAACAAGGGCGATGTGCCGAACTGTAGTAACTACAGAGGTATCAAGTTGATCAGCCACAGCATGAAGATATGGGAAAGAGTAATAGAAGCTAGGTTAAGAGAAGAGGTGATGATCAGCAGCAGCAGTATGGGTTCATGCCATGAAAGAGCACCACAGATGTGATGTTTGCTTTGAGAATGTTGATGGAGAAGTATAGAGGAGGCCAGAAGGAGTTACATTACAGCTTTGTGGATTTAGAGAAAGCATATGACAGGGTGCTGAGAGAGGAGATGTGGTATTGTATGAGGAAGTCTGGAGGGGCAGAGAAGTATGTAGGAGTGGTGCAGGATATGTATGAGGGCAGTGTGACAGTGGTGAGGTGTGTGGGTGGAATGACAGATGGGTTCAAGGTGGAGGTGTGATTACATCAAGGATCGGCTCTGAGCCCTTTCTTGTTTGCAGTGGTGATGGACAGGTTGACGGACAAGATCAGGCAGGAGTCTCCGTGGACTATGATGTTCGTAGATGAGATGGTGATCTGTAGTGAAGTAGGGAGCAGGTGGAGCAGAGCCTGGAGAGGTGGAGGTATGAACTAGAGAGAAAAGGAATGAAAGTCAGTAGGAGCAAGACAGAATACATGTGCATGAACGAAAGGAAGGTCAGCGGAATGGTGAAGATGCAAGGAGGAGAGGTGGTGAAGGTGGGTGAGTTTAAATACTTGGGGTCAACTGTCCAAAGTAACGGGGAGTGAAGAAGAGAGGTGAAGAAGAGAGTGCAGGCAGGGTGGAGTGGGTGGAGAAGAGTGTCAGGAGTGATTTGCGACAGAAGGGTACCAGCAAGAGTTAAAGGGAAGGTTTACAAGATGGTTGTGAGACCAGCTATGTTGTATGGTTTGGCGACAGTGGCACTGACGAAAAGACAGGAGGCAGAGCTGGAGGTGGCAGAGTTGTTGGGAGTGATGAAGAAGGACAGGATTAGGAATGAGTATATTAGGGCAGCTCAGGTTGGACAGTTTGGAGACAAAGCAAGAGATCCGAGATTGAGATGGTTTGACATTATGTGTGGAGCACTGTGGCCCAGTGGTCAGCACTGTTGCCTCGCAAGCAAGAGGTTCTGGGTTCGAACCCCAGGCCATCCCAGGTCCTTTCTGTGTGGAGTTCGCATGTTCTCCCCGTGTTCACGTGGGTTTCCTGTGGGTGGTCTGGTTTCCTCCCACCATAGAAGACATGCATGTTAGGTTAATACTCCTGTCAGTGCCCCAGACCGAGGCATGGTAAGAAGAGCTGGAGTTGGTCCCCGGGTGCTGCATGGCGGCTGCCCACTGTTCCTAGCTACACGGCTGCCCACTCCTTCCAGTGTGTGTTGGGATGGATTAAAGCCAGAAGATGAATTTCCCCATGGGGATTAATAAAAGTACATCATCTGCAAGATGCTGGGTATATTGGGAGAAGGATGCTGAATATGGAGCTGCCAGGGGAGAGGAGAAGAGGAAGGCCAAAGAGGAGGTTTATGGATATGGTGAGGGAGGACATGCAGGTGGCCGGTGTGACAGAGGAAGATGCAGAGGACAGGAAGAGATGGAAACAGATGAGGTGTGGTGACCCCTAGCAGGAGTAACTGGAAGAAGACAAAGAAGAAGAAGGGCTGCTGAGCCAGGCCACACGGCAGTACAGCATGACATGGAATAGCGGATTTAGAAAACAGAAAAATAATCTGGCTACTGGTTCCAAAAGACCTGAGTCTATGAATAAAGTGAATGCGCTGCTCTATCTTCTATAAATATATTCTATATGAGGAGTCCATTGATAGGGGGGCATCTATCATAACACCCAGGTATTTGTATGAAGAGACTTTTTTCATTTCTACGTTGTGAACTGTCATTGGAGGCAGCTGACAATCAGAAGGAAGGCCAAAAATAATGTCCTCTGTCTTCTAAGTGTTGATAATAAAGAGCATTTTTATCACACTATTCAATTAGCCAGTCAACATGATACTGGTACAGTCTGGGGTCATCGCTGTCAGTCAGCAGAGATAGCGAGGTGGAATCGTCAGAGTACGTTAAAAGAAACTGTGTCAGCACACCGGTGGCACAATCTGCAGTTTAACATGTGAACAACACAGATGAGCTAATGCAGCCTTGGATTGTATCAACATTAGTCCGGGTAGGAGAGGAAATGATTTGCCTTTACTAGGTGTATTTGTGAGAAAGGAGTTGTACCAGTAAATAAGTTTGATGATGATGATTTATTTCGAACATGTAAACAAGCAGGATAGAACACACAGATAAGCCATTGCCAATAATCTGAAGTGAGAAACAAATCCACACATCAAACTCAGCGAACAGCTCTCCGTATACATCAGACTATTTGTTACACGGTCGAAAAGGAGCAGGAGGTAGTATATACTTATTTTTTGCTACCCCTTCTCACCTACTCTTAAGTTAATTCAGCTACTATATATTACAAAAAGGAAAAAAAAATGTATGTATGTATATAAAAACCCGGATATCCTCTCGGTGTCATATGAAGGGAAATGAAAAAATGGAATTAGGTATGTTTGGAGATAAGTAAAACTTTAACAGTTAACACAACTCTTCATCCTCCCTATATCTCTTGAAAATCAGACCTTTGTACTTCTTCTTGAACTGCATGTTTGTACTTTGTTTGAGTTCCATGCTCAAACTGTCCCACTGAGAATATTTTTTGTATATTACTCGGTAATAGATTGTTTCTTGCTTCAAGGCACTTGACTTAAAAATAGCTTGTTGGTGTGTTCACCATATCCTCAATTATTAACTATCCTTATGGCTCTTTTTTGTTATGTACATAATGGTTGTAGGTTGGTTTTGTGTTACCCCATACCTCCACACAGTAGATCAGATACGGTAAAATAAATGAACAATACAGACTGTGCAATGATTCATGATCCAGAATGTGACTAGTTTTTCCCATGACTGCAATGCTCCCTGCCAGCTTTGCTCACGCAATATGTTATGTGAGGTTTCCAGCAGATTTTGCGGTCTAGTATCACACCTAGACATTTATTTTCATATACTCTTTCTAGCTGGACATTGTCTATCACTTCTTTTACTTTGGTATTTCTTGTGATTTCCAAACAACAGAAACTTTGTTTTGCCCAGATCTAAGGATCATTTGTTTTTGTCAAACCACCGTTTTAATTTTTAAATTTCTGTTGTGGTCACCTCCAAAAGCTGCTGTAAATTCTCACCAGAACAAAATATATTCGTGTCATCGGCAAATAGAACAAATTTCAATATTTTTGATATCTTGCATATACCATTTAAGTACAGAATGAACAGCTTTGGACCTAAAATTGACCCCTGGGGCACACCACAAGTAATATCCATGCATGACGATTCATGTTCACCTATCATTACAAACTGCTGCCTGTTACTTAAATAGCTTCTCAGCCAATTCTGTACCCCCCCCCCCTGATACCACACCTTTCCAATTTATCTATTAATCTGTTGTGGTCAATAGTGTCTGTGAGGGCAATCCATATTTGATGTTTGCTTACTTTTAATCTTTCACCATGACCGTACATTGCTTAGATAGATGCTTAAAGTCCATGTGTAACAGAACAAAGGTGGTCTTATAAAGTGTCTTCTCCAGGTGCACAAATAAGGGCCTATTATTAACCGTTGGCTGTATGGGAGACTCACTGAGTGTAGCAAGTGTGTACACACTAATCTTAGAAGTGGCCTTGGTGGATGAGAGCTGAAAGACATGAGATAAGGGAGGTGGGGAGGGAGAACAGACAACTGCCCTATAAGAGAGACTGTGCTGTACTGATCGGGACGCATTCAGGCACCTGGGTTTGGACGCGTCTGTTCATTGAACAAATATTAAAATCATGTGACAATACTGTAAGAGATTTTTGTCTCGTTCCTCATGTAATGTCAGAGTGGAATTAAATAATCTCCACGACAGTGTCAAAGGCTCTTTTTTTTAGGTCTATAAATATTCCCACAGCAAACTTTTATTGGTCTATGCAGTTAGTTATTTCTTCAATTAATTCAATGAGTGCCAGAGATGTCCATCTGTTGGGCGAAACCCATCCTGGCTATCGGTCAGCAGCAGATTGTGCTTCTCAACGAATTTGTCTAGTCTAACAGCAAGTAGTTTTTCTAGTATTTTGGAGAATTGTGACAATAATACCCCTTTCACACTGGCCAAAAAACCCGCTAACACCCACCTTTGGGCGGTTAGCGGATGGATGTAATTGTTGAGACACTAATCAGCAGTTTATTTCCTTAATGCTATTGAACTCAACAGTTTGTGTACTTTTTGTCTTGATCTAGTGCATAAAAATGGATGCTTGGACATGGGCTTAAAGCAAATTCTGAATTGCGTATGTTGTCGCACCTTTATTTGCGTATACATCACCTTAAGTGCACAACCTGCATGAGGTTTCATGCTCATGGACATGTGGAATTGCAGGGTTGGTAATAGCACTGTGTGGCACACATGAAAACAAAACTCCACCTAATATTAATTCATTTGCCATGCAGGCAAGTGGTTTTTTCCAAAAAAAAATTAACTGTGTAGTGGTTATGGGGCTACATAATTCCTCTTATTGAGCTAGTAGGAACGTTAGTTTACAGCTGCTGTTTCCTCGGTTCGGGTTTACAGTGACACACTTCCGCTGCGCGGGTTTTTTGTTGTTGTTGTAATGGTGGAAGGAATAAATGGTGCACGTTGTGTAGCCAAAAGAGAAAGTTGTCACGACTCCTGCTTGAGCTCCTCTACAACTGCTTATATACCCATATATGCTTTAAGACTAATATTTGTATTTGCAAATTTACTTTTGCTCACAGAAAAAAATGCACACACGACTGTCTGACAAGCGGTTTACAAATATAATTCTATATACGTATATATGTGTAGGACACAGTCTAAGGATTCAAACTTGTGGAAATCATTCAAAGCCTCCATATCTGATGGGGAAAATGAAGTTTACATCCTTTTGACTATTCAATAATGGGGAGTGATGTGGTCTGAGTTTTTAAAATAATTTAAGAAAGTGATGACCAGTGCTTGTTCCTTCCTTTCCTTACGTACTAAACATCAAATGTTAAGAATACAAACATATGACCTCTAACAGAACAGTTTAAAACATGTTTTAAAAGTATAAAAACACATCTGAAAGTATATCATACAATAGTTTGTTGTACGAGAGATCACAAAATAAAGCCACAGCAGCCCGCATATAATAACAATGAGTTAGGTGAGACTGTCCAAGAGTTCCTTCTATATTACTTGTGGATCGGCCTGACCAATGAATCTGACCTTGAATCTGTAAGCCATTGGTGAACTGGCTGGTATGATTGAACTTCATGTGTCTTATTAATAATTAACAAAATTATGCACTTTATTGAGCTATCAAAAACACCTCTAATGTATCTCTGTTAATGTGTGAGAAAGGATATCGGTGTCCTGCAAGCCAGCTTTTTCCTGTTTGACTCCTGTCGCTTTGGTCACGGGTAATGAATTTTCCACAAGAAAAGCCCCCCCACCTGCAGGGTCAGAAGTTGAAAATATCCAATGGTTGTTGTCCCGCTCGGCTTTGTGGGAGTCCAGGAAGGTGTGGGCCGTCACCTCATACTCCTGGCCACACATGGTCCTGCAGACACATAAATAGTACATGCAGCACTACGCTACACGCAAAATGACAGTTTGGTTTCACTTTGTGTGAGTCAATGCTAAATGTCAAAGAGAAAATTACCAGAGGACTTGATCGCCCAGGACAGCGAGAGCCTGATTTGTCTTGCAGTGTGTAACCAGCACTTCAGTATTCGCCTTTAAGGATATAAAGAGAGGGTTTATTCAAGCAATACGAAGATAAATAAAAAGAAGAGGGGGTTAATTTATGGCTGGGCTAATTCGATTATTTTCCCCCTCACCTTTGCCTGAATTTTTGTTTGCTTTTTAAACGTCTAGAGATATGGTTCATAGCAAAGAAGAATCCAAAGTGTTTGGATTCAGTTCGAAAGCAAGCTAAATTAATAAGCTTGTTTTGTTTTTGGAGTTTTCTCCATTTTCTCCCCAATTGTACTTGGCCAGTCACACCACTCTTACTCCCATCCAGCTTCCCTCCTGCAGACACAGCCAATTGTGTCTGTAGGGACGCCCGACCAAGCTGGAGGTAACACCCGGGGATTCGAACTGGCGATGCCCATGTTGGTAGGTAACGGAATAGACTGCCACACCACCCAGATGACCACTTAATAAGCTTGGAATTAAAGCTACAATCCTGAAGATTTGACTCAACTCGGTGGCACCTGCGGTGATACTGGTCGCTGTACTAGTGACCACTCTAAATCCAGAGAGCCACGTTTTGAATAACTAATGCTGCTGCATCAGCATCTTCCCTACCAACAAACAAAACCGTTCAAGCTGAGTTTCAGCTAATGGAAGAATGGCCCTTGGTGAGGAACAGAAGGACGACACTCCCATCAGTGAAAAAACTATCACTGCACACTTGTTTTCATAAAGAATTAATCTTTTTTTCCAAGTTGCTACTCTGTGCATTTTGTACTGTCTTTCTACGGAGAAAAAACAAGAATTAAAGGTAAAATTTCAGTTTTTCCTCCTTTTATTTGTGACCCCCCCCCCTTTTCACCCTAATTGTAGCTGGCCAATTACCCCACTCTTCTGAGCCGTCCCAGTCGCTGCTCCACCTGCTCTGCCGATCCGGGGAGGGCTTCAGACTACCACACGCCTCCTCCGATACATGTGGAGTCGCCAGCCGCTGTTTTTCACCCGACAGTGAGGGGTTTCACCAGGGGGACGTAGCACGTGGGAGGATCACGCTATTCCCCCCTGTTCCCCCTCCCCCTGAACAGGTGCCCTGACCGACCAGAGGAGGCACTAGTGCAGCAACCAGGACACATACCCACATGCGGCCTCCCAGCTGCAGGCACGGCCAATTGTGTCTGTAGGGACGCCCAACCAAGCCAGAGGTAACATGGGGATTCGAACCGCCGATCCCCGTGTTGGTAGGCAACGGAATAGACCACTACGTTACCCGGATGCCCTGTTTTTCTCTTTTTAAAAACGTTCAGCTTCTCTCACACGATCCTTTTTACCGACACTCACGGTACTAAAGATAAACGAAGCATATAGATCGAAACGTCACCATGGGGATGTCCCAATAAACTGCATATTAGGGAGCTACAGTGTGCAGACCTTCGTTCACCTTCATTTTAGTTTCTTTTTAGCACCTGATTGAACGTTTTTGTGACGTGTGCATTCAACTTCTATTCACTTACAGATATTCACGGTGTCATCAGAAACAATCATCTACATATGTGAATAAGATCGAACTGTCACATTACAAAACACCATCCACCCTCGCCACCCACCTTAGCTTATACGTAACGGTCACGTCAGGGTCAACTCATGAATATTAATGAGGAGACAACTGAGACGTGACGTGCGGTCGGGGTAGGCAGTGCAGGCAGTGCCTCAACAAAGGTTAAAACATTTGAGATTACATGATAGTGGTGTTTATTGATCATTTCTTCATATTTGTAATTCATAATTTTATGAATTTTACTTAGTTTAAATTTTGATTACTCATAAATTTGACTCAGGATTACACACACCCCAGTGAAACTAGTCAGAATAGTTGTTTTAAAAATATAATGTGCTCCTTTTGCAACAGCTTGCTCCTAAAAACTGCCCTTCCTGGATGCAGGAAATGTCAAGGCCATGGGCTGAGGCAGAGGCTACCTGTGCCTCTGTCTGCAGGTTTGGTGCAAAGGCCAACGTTTTTCATAGACTTGTGCATACACAGCTGGTTCTCACACTGTGTTGAATGATCAGTGATGAGGCAAAGACCAACCCTGCCTCAGCGCTTCCACGTCTCGTGAGTGGATGCTGTCCATTTGACCAGTGTTTGTTCTCCAGTGTTTGTTCTCCATTAAATTGGAGAACAAATCAGCACTTGTCCTATGACTTCCAAGAACCAGGTCGAATAATTAAACTCTAGAAGTGTGAACAAGACGTCAAGGACTAAAAAGAGAACCAAATATATGACTGGCACAAAAACAAACCCATCCATCCATCCATTATCCAAAGCGCTTATCCTGCTCTCAGGGTCACCGGGATGCTGGAGCCTATCCCAGCAGCCATTGGGCGGCAGGTGGGGAGACACCCTGGACAGGCCACCAGACCATCACAGGGCACACACACACACACACCCATTCATTCCTAGGGACAATTTAGTACGGCCGATTCACCTGACCTACATGTCTTTGGACTGTGGGAAGAAACCGGAGCACCCGGAGGAAACCCACACAGGCACGGGGAGAACATGCAAACTCCACACAGAGGACGACCCGGGATGACCCACAAAGGTTGGACTACCCCAGGTGGGATGACCCACAAAGGTTGGACTACCCCAGGCCTCGAACCCAGGAGCTTCTTGCTGTGAGGTGACCGCGCTAACCACTGCACCGCCTTTTTCAGTAAATCTCATGATCAACTCCATTTTTCTGTGTAAACGCATATATTGATTTCATGTGTGGTCACCAGGGGTGGGACCCTCTAGGCACCTCACGGTTCGATTCCGAGTCAGAGGGCTACGACGGGATCATAAAACCATTATTGATGCATCGACATTTTTGATTTCTATACATGATTTATTTTTCTTACTGTGTGACTACTTTCTGCTTTCAAAACACAGCACATTTGTGATGTTCCATAATTGAAATAAACAGAGGAATTTATTTCCATTATCGTTTATCAATACAGTCACAAATAGAAGATTTGTGTCAACTTAAAGGTCACGTTTCCCAGCATTGCGAAGAACCAGCAAGAAGAGAAACAGAAGTGTGCCTGTAGCAGCATCCTTGCTGTAAATTAACACGGGCTCCAGCAAGACTTCAGCAACCACTTGAGAACATAAAAAGCTGCCCTCATTCACAAATAAATAATAAAGACTTCAGCCGAAATCCTCCTGTTATGGGCAATGAGCACATAATCCCTCAGACAAAAAAAAAATATTTTTTTTGCTGTATATTAGAATCAAAAACAGCTTTCATACAAAACCAACGCTATCTGTGGAATAAATTAACGGGGAAAATACTAATAATAGTCCACAATGAAATTATGGAAATGCAACATAGCAAATGTGCTTAGCCTGTGCATGCTGGAATCTGAGTTTTGTGGAGGAAGGAGTTGGTCTCCTGGGCTGTACGCTCCTTCCGGCTGCTGCCGAACCAACTGGACGGTGAAACGTCACGGACGTAAACCGTGTTTACGTTCCAAGCTAGGCTACTTCTCCAGCTGTGGTCAGGGTGGCCGAGCGTGAGCAGCCCAAGTTGGATCCAATCCGACCGGCGCCCCCTGGCGCAAACATGAGAAACCATATGTCATGGTTCCACCCGGAGTTGGAGGGAGAACAGCCGGTTGTAGTTGCCGCCAACCAGAGAACAGTTGAACAAGTGGTGGCAAAGCTTCCACCGAACTCGGAAAGGCCGAAGCAAATCACGAAGTCGATGGCAACTTCTATTGCCAACGATTTGCACCCCTACTCGGCCGCTGGGTACCAGGGCTTTGGAGCCGGGGTACCACATCCCAGCTTGACGTTTTATCACCGGTACAGCGAGAGACCCACTCTACAGTGAAACCAAAACCAGAGTCATGGACTCATTGAGAAGCGGGTGGGATGGTATGCGATGCGTGGACATCCATTGCTGCAGACTCTCATGTCACCGTCACCGCACACTTTATTTCCGGTGCCTGGCAGCTCGTGTCTCACGTGCAGGGGATGTAGTTACCGCACAGCGGAGCACACTTCCAAAAACAAACCAACTGACCCTAAAAGACGTCCCTCATTGCCTTCAGTACAGCTCTCCACCGCAGCAGGTTTCTGAAGAGCTCAAAACGACGCTGAAGTGGAATAAGGATTCATCTCAAGACCCTTTTTTTTAGAAAGCAGGCAGGCAAGAGTTCCACCAGGATGATCACCAAGGAGGAGGAATTAGCTGCCATAAACCTCTCATCCATACACCCCTCATATCTGACCACTCTTCTCTCCTGAAGGAAGTTTTTCTTTCTTTCTCTGTCACTCAGAAATCAGTGCATTCAAGCTGGAAGTTGGCAGTTTGAAGTTAATGGGGCAAGAACAAGCGAAATTTTTATTTTCCCCTTTGAAGGCCTAAAACGTCAATATCACTTCCCAAATAGTTCAACTATTACCCAAGTTTTAAGGTTTTTTTCTAAAAGAAAAAAACCTTATATCAAAGTCAGCAAAGATTTGCTTGTTATAATAAACTCTAATAAATGAAAACTCTGCTGACACACTTGTTTTACTGGCAGCGTGAATGATGCGTCTCTGTACGCAAACACGGGCTGGAAGCCGTCTCCCGAGCACTGCTAAACAGAGAACCCCTCATAGCCTGCCTACTACGGTCTCAGCAGACCTTCATTCTCACAAGACATGATTTCACATCTCAAGGCCAACAAATCACGAGCATGTACATTTTCAGAGCTGTAGCTTCAAGCTAAAAGTTTTGAATGTTATAAAGCCCAATTCGATTTCAAACCGTTGTCCACTTTCAAATTGCGCAAAACAATTCAAGCGATTTCGGTCCGTATCTGAACCCTGCTGGGACCACTTCATGCTGACAGACATATCTGAGTAGGCGAGGCAGGTGAAAGGGTTAACCAAGGGTTTGCTATTCATCAAACTCACAGGGACAGGCACGCCTTCAGACTCGATCCTCTCTTGGGGGTCAAAGTGCACAACCTTCCACCACGACATAAAAGAACTGGCTTCGTCCAGACTCACTTCCTGGAGGCGGGACTTCTTTGCACACTACAAATCAAATCACAATAACGTCTGTACTTTCGAACACTTAATAAGAATTAAATATTTTATGTTACTTTCTTTTTACAGTTTTCTGTTTGGTAAAATAACTTGGGGCACCCCCCCCCCTTGCACACGTCAAACCTTAATCAACAACCAACAGTCAATTTAGAAGCACAGTATTATGATTACTCAGTAAATAAATGGTTATTTAGCATTTATAAAGGATAAACGTCCGTTATCGCCTACCTTCTGAAAAGTCCGCAGGTCACTGGTCAAATACAGCTGTGGAAAAGGAGGACAGACACAACCACACAGAAGTGGCAACCATAGACACTGTGAGACAGAAGCAGTGTTCAGATGTGTGTGTGTGTGTGTGTGTGTGTGTGTTACTCACTCCTCCAGAAAAGCCACTTGTTGTTTTCAGGGCGAAACTTTGCTCATAATGTAGAGCCGATCCCTCAGGACTGCCGTCCACACTAAACACATACAAATGGCGTTAGAGATTTGTTGGTGTGAAGCTGGTGTGTGTACATTTGTGTGCCAGTGTACCTGGTGATGATGAAAGCGGTGCGTGCGCAAGGCTCTACACTTCTTCCTGCACTGACTCCACAAGGGGCTTTAATGACAGGTTCGGGAGTCTCGGTCAGATTGCCAATGTCCACGTTGATGCCGATTGCACTGATCTCCCTATTTTGCCCTCCCATATTCAGCAGCATCACAACGTCTCCAAAGTGCAGACCGCCGTCCTTTGACACTGACAGATTTACCTGAATACAACAAAAATATCATCATCGTCATCGTCATCTTTTCACTGTACCCCATCATTACCTTGCAAAACGTATGATCTACAGTGAACAAAAAAATATGAAGGCAACGTGTTGAAATAGGATTCCAAAATGTATACAGGCGCACCAACAGACCTCACCCCATCCTTTTTAGTGCTCATTTCACCTTCGCATGCATAGACTAATCCATCCCACCTGATTTGGAACCGGAATAAACATAATGCAAGTACTAAAAAGATGGAACCCAAACTCGGCTTACGTGTGCCCTTATTTTCTGTATTTCAAAAGAGACTATGACGGTGACGCCAGGTTTATATTCACACAATCATGGAAATGAGCCACACAAAGTGGAGATGAAAATCTGGATGTGTTGTACACCTATGCACCTACACCTGCTACTACTACGACTACTTTCAGCTGCTCCCGTTAGGGGCCGCCACAGTGGATCATCCGTTTCCATCTCTTCCTGTCCTCTGCATCTTCCTCTGTCACACCAACCACCTGCATGTCCTCCCTCACCACATCCATAAACCTCCTCTTTGGCCTTCCTCTTTTCCTCTCCCCTGGCAGCTCCATATTCAGCATCCTTCTCCCAGTATACCCAGCATCTCTCCTCCACACATGTCCAAGAAATCTCAAGTCATGTTCAAGTTATTTCTTGCTTTGTCTCCAAACCGTCCAACCTGAGCGGTCCCTCTAATATACTCGTTCCTAATCCTATCCTTCTTCATCACTCCCAATGAAAATCTTATCATCTTCATCTCTGCCACCTCCAGCTCTGCCTCCTGTCTTTTCATCAGTGCCACCGTCTCCAAACCATATAACATAGCTGGTCTCACTACCATCTTGTAAACCTTCCCTTTAACTCTTGCTGGTACCCTTCTGTCGCAAATCACTCCTGACACTCTTCTCCACCCACTCCACCCTGCCTGCACTCTCTTCTTCACCTCTCTTCTGCACTCCTCGTCACTTTGGACAGTTGACCCCAAGTATTTAAACACATATGCCTTCGTCACCTCTACTCCTTGCATCCTCACCATTCCACTGTCCTCCCTCTTATTAACACACAGGTGTTCCGTCTTGCTCCTACTGACTTTCATTCCTCCTCTCTCCAGTGCATACCTCCACCTCTCCAGGCTCCTCTCAACCTGCACCCTACTCTCACTACAGATCACAATGTCATCCACAAACATCTTAGTCAACAGAGACTTCTGCATGATCTCATCCGTCAACCTGCCCATCACCATTGCAAACAAGAAGGGGCTTGGAGCTGATTCTTGATGTAATCCCACTTCCACCTTGAACCCATCTGTCTTTCCAACCACACACCTCACCACTATTACACCGCCCTCATACATATCCTGCACCACTCCTACATACTTCTCTGCAACTCCCAACTTCCTCATACAATACCACACCTCCTCTCTTGGCACCCTGTCGTATGCTTTCTCTAAATCCACAAAGACACAATGTGCCTCCTTCTGACCTTCTCTATACTTCTCCATCAACATTCTTAAAACAAACACCACATCTGTGGTGCTCTTTCATGGCATGAAACCATACTGCTGCTTGCTGATCATCACCTCTCCTCTTAACCTAGCTTCTATTACTCTTTCTCATATCTTCATGCTGTGGCTGTTCAACTTTATACCTCTGTAGGTGCTACAGTTCTGCACATCGCCCTTGTTCTTGAAAATCGGTACCAGTATGCTTCTTCTCCACCCCTCAGGCATCCTCTCACTTTCCAAGATTGTGTTAAACAATCTAGTTAAAAACTCCACTGCCATCTCTCCAAAACATCACCATACCTCCACAAGTATGCCATCTGGACCAACCACCTTTCCACTCTTCATCCTCTTCAAAGCTGCCCTCACTTCCTCCTTGCTAATCCACTGCACTTCCTGATTCACTATCCCCACATCATCCATCTTCTCTCTCTCTCTCTCTCTCTCATTTTCTTCATTCATCAGCCCCTCAAAGTACTCCTCCCACCTTCTCAGCACACTCTCCTCACTTGTCAGCACATTTCCACCTCTATCCTTGATCGCCCTAACCTGCTGCACATCCTTCCCAGCTCAGTCCCTCTATCTAGCCAATCGGTACAAGTCCTTTTCCCCTTCCTTAGTGTCTAACCTCCCATACAACTCACCATACGCCTTTTCCTTTGCCTTTGCCACCTCTCTTTGCTTTACACTGCATCTCTTTGTACTCCTGTCTACTTTCTTCATCTCTCCGACTTTCCCACTTCTTCTTTGCCAACCTCTTCCTCTGTATACGTTGCCGTACTTCCTCATTCCACCAACAAGTCGCCTTGTCTTCCTTCCTCTGTCCTGATGACACACCAATGACCTTCCTAGCTGTCTCCCTCACTATTTCTGCAGTGGTTGTCCAGCCATCTGGCAACTCTTCACTACTGCCCAGTGCCTGTCTTAACTCCCCCCTGACCTCCACACAACAGTCTTCCTTCAACTTCCACCATTTGATCCTTGGCTCTGCCTTCACTCTCTTCCTCTTCTTGGTCTCCGAAGTCATCCTGCAGACCACTATCCGATGCTGCCTAGCTACATTCTCCCCTGTCACCACCTTGCAGTCTCCAATCCCTTTCAGATCACGGCATCTACCTAACATATAGTCCACCTGTGTGCACTTTCCTCCACTCTTCTATGTCCCCGTGTTCCTCCCTCTTCTTGAAATATGTATTCAGCTGTATGTATGCACCCATACACCCGTCTCCCTCAAATATATTGCCCTCTTGTGGATTCTTCAGCATCTTACACTATAATTTGAGGCTACACAATTCAAACAGGTTAACACGTGCACATGGTTACCACAGCAAACTACATAACCGTCAGAAAAACATATTCATACATCTCTATCAACAATTCTCAATACCACCACAATAATCCATATGACTAGTGCATGTCACGGGCAAATTGTCCATTATTACACATAGTCCAGAAAACCACTTTGTGCATGTGTGTGTGTGTCATTTTCTGTCAACCACGGGGTCGTCTGTGACGTAAGCAGCATGCCCCAGCAGAGGAACATGCTAGTAACAACCCATGTCAATATTTTGCAATAAAGTTTGTTAAAATGTAAAAAACATGCTAGTAACAATCAGAGTCAGAGAGGAATTGCCCAATTTCACGTCAAAGGAGCCAGCCATGGCAATGACGCCCGTCACCCCCACCAAACATTTCAACCATGTGTATGGAAGATTGTATGAGGAAGTCAGGAGTTGCAGAGAAGTATGTAGGAGTGGTGCAGGATACGTATGAGGGAAGTGTGACAATGGTGAGGTGTGCGGCTGGAATGACAGATGGGTTCAAGGTGGAGGTGGGATTACATCAAGGATCGGCTCTGAGCCCTTTCTTGTTTGCAATGGTGATGGACAGGTTGACGGACAAGATCAGGCAGGAGTCTCCATGGACGATGACGTTCGCGGATGACATTGTGATCTGTAGCGAGAGTAGGGTGCAGGTTGAGGAGAGCCTGGAGAGGTGGAGGTATGCACTGGAGAGAAGAGGAATGAAAGTCAGTAGGAGCAAGACGGAATACTTATGCGTGAATGAGAGGGAGGACAGTGGAATGGTCAGGATGCAAGGAGTGGAGGTGACAAAGGCATTTGAGTTTAAATACTTGGGGTCAACTGTCCATAGTAACGGGGAGTGCAGTAGAGAGGTGAAAAAGAGAGTGCAGGCAGGGTGGAGTGGGTGGAGAAGTGTGTCAAGAGTGATGTGTGACAGAAGGGTACCAGCAAGAGTTAAAGGGAAAGTTTACAAGATGGTTGTGAGACCAGCTATGTTATATGGTTTGGAGACAGTGGCACTGACGAAAAGACAGGAGGCGGAGCTGGAGGTGGCAGAGGGGAAGATGCTAAGATTTTCACTGGGAGTAACGAAGAAGGACAGGATTAGGAACGAGTATATTTGAGGGACCGCTCAGGTTGGACGGTTTGGAGACAAAGCAAGAGAGGCAAGATTGAGATGGTTTGGACATGTGTGGAGGAGAGATGCTGGGTATATTGGGAGAAGGATGCTGAATATGGAGCTGCCAGGGAAGAGGAGAAGAGGAAGGCCAGAGAGGTTTATGGATGTGGTGAGGGAGGACATGCAGGTGGCTGGTGTGACAGAGGAAGACGCAGAAGACAGGAAGAGATGGAAACGAATGATCCGCTGTGGCGCCCCCTAACGGGAGCAGCCGAAAGTAGTAGTAGTATGGAAGATAATCCAAAAGTTGCATAACTGGGCTATATTCTCCCCTTCCTAGAGCTGATTCAGTAGAACCACACACATTAGAAAAGCCAGGAGCAGCCTGCTGCCCTGCCATGAGAAATCGCTGCAGCAGCCCAATTCCGCTTAGGCAGCCTAATTCTGAGCGTTTACATTTAAATATGCAAATCACTATGGCGATAATATGCGACGCAAGGGATGAGTCTTGTCGTTGTCGTGTTTCTTGCTCGACACGGCGGCGAGTTAAAACGCCAACTTATCTTGACGCCGCCCGCTTCACCTGCTGCAGCGCGCCGCGTCTGAGGAGGTCTCTCCTCTGGCCGGTCAGCTCGCCTCTGGCGCGCCTCTCCAGGAAGTCTCTGAGCGCCTCCTGTGGAGAAGAAGAAGAAGAAGAAGAAGAAGAAGAAGAAGAAGAAGAAGAAGAAGAAGAAGAAGAAGAAGAAGAAGAAGAAGAAAACTAAAACGCGTCTGTGTGTCGTCCGTTAAATGACGTCACGGGTCGAACGCCGTTTCGTGCTGACAGGAGAAAGGCGCCTCGGTTCTGTTACGGCTGTTTTAAACGCACCTCCTCCAAGACCGCGTCCTCGCTCCAGTTCCCGACGCGCACACTGGGGCAGTAGCTTCCGAACTGAGCCATGCTGGAAACAAGGTTGATGGGTTTTTCGTGCGTTGCTGATGAAACATTCGCGTTAACTTCGCGATGTTTTAGCTCGTTGCCCGGTACGGTTTGTCCAGTCGCGGCTACGCCGTGTCCATGGTAACGCTGACGTCGCAACGTCACATTCCTGCTGTTCTCGTTCGTCGCCGCTAGGTGGAGTGTTGAGACGCTTTATACGGCCATATGATTCATGCGTATTAAATCCTGAACACGGGTAAACACAGGGCACCGATGGAAACCGTCAAACCCGCTGTGGCGACAGCCGAAAGAAGAAGAAGAAGAAGAAGACATCCTAAACACAGTTTATCTTTTCTTTTTGGGGGGGGTTATTATTATTATTATTATTATTATTATTATTATTATTATTATTATCTAGTCCTGAGGCCCTGTTGTGTAGGGGGGCCCTGTGTCAAAACCTATTCTCAAGGCTCCATACCATTTCAGTGGATATTGTGTATTTCCTAACAAATTTGCGACTGCAGACCAACCTGCATCGGGCCGCTGGCGGGTTTCTGGGGCCCTAGGCAAAAAAAAACATACCCTCGCCTGAGTCTTACCCCATAAAAGGCTGCACATATTGTACAGGCAAGTTACAGTCACTTCGTTTCAAGTTGCTCGCATGCCTTCACAGTTAGGGCCCCTTTTGCCCTGTGAATGCCAGCCATCCCACCCATCTAACTAATTCATGCGGCCATATAACTTTACATTATTAGTGCTGCCTAGTTAGTCACCTGACAGTGCATGCTGGATTGTGTGCCACGTCCTGTTTTCTCTCATATATTTGTTGATAGTTCTCTTCAGGTGTGTGTCTTATTTACTCCAACCTTTACTGACTTGCTCTGTCATTTCTGCAAAATCTAGTGAGAGCACCTTACAGGTGCTGCTATGTTCATAGCAAGTCTTTCTGGCAGCCTCTCTGCCATGTGTCGTCTGCTGTGTGCACTGTACTTAGTGGGTACTTGAAAGGGGCTGGGTACATGAAGAGTGGAGTTTTTCGTGGTGGCCTGGGGCCCCCTAGTGGCTTAATTCAGCTACACACACACACACACACGCACAATAAACACAGGACTGCTCTTTAAAGGTAAAAGTACCATAGTAAAGTGTTAAACGCTAGCTTTTATTTGCTTGTGTTGAGACAAGGTGGAATAAGACTACGTAGCAGGCAAGATTATCAAAGTCTAACACTGACTGCAATGACCTCCAGCAACCTTGCAGCTTTGGGTATCATCCTTCACGTTCCCCTTTTAAAAGCATGTACTCCTCAAGTGGCTTGACTCAATTTGCCCTAGTGCCCCCTAATGGCTCTTTCCAGCCACTGCCATCTGGACTGAGAGTCACTCAGTTTGTCCCTCTGTCCCCCTGCCTGTCTTCTGTATGGATCCCTCTCAGACTGTCTGTCCGGGTCAGTGTCCACTGGCCCGGCCTCTGGCTCCGAAGCCACCTCTGTGATTCATTCTCTGAGTTGTAAGCGAGATGCTGGTCATCGCCCCGCTAGACACAGACACCGATTTGATCAGGTGACCATAGCAATCGACAACTCTTTGGTTTCACAAAGTGTGGCAGCCACAAATCTAGGTGTTACGTTTGATCCCAGCCTTTCCTTTGAGAAGCTCATTAAGGAAAACACCATTCTAGTACTAGAAGTCTTCGGATGGTTCAGAATGCTGCTGCTAGAATCCTAACTAAATCTAGGAAATTTGACCACATTACACCAATTCCTGCCTCCCTTCATTGGCTTCCTACCCATGTTAGATCAGAATCCAAGGTGCTTCTGCTGACTTATAAAATCCTAAATGGGCTTGCCCCATCTCACCTGTCTGATCTCCTTAAACCCTATACTCCATCTCGAGCTCTTCACTGTCAAGGTGCAGGGCCCCTGTGTGTACCCCAAGTTAAAAAGAAGTCAGCTGGTGGCAGGGCCTTTTCCTATCGGGCCCCGTTCTTGTGGAATAATCTGCCTGCTGCCGGCAGACAATCAGAGCCTGTTGGGTCCTTTACATCCAAACTGAAAACTCATCTTTTTGCCTTAACATATAATTAGTTGCCTTTAAGTTGAGTGCTTCACAACCTGTACTGCATGGTGGGTCGGTTTCTGTGTCAGTGAAATTACCAAGCACTGTTCTGCCGACCAGATTATAGAGTTTAGGTTATTGACTATTGCAAACTGTTCTCTTCTCTCACGTCTTTTCTCTCTCTCTGAATGATGCCTTCTCCTTTCTCTTTTTGTGTGTGAGAATGGTGGTATGTGAGTCTGCCTTGTGTGCACGTGAAGTCGGTCCTCCTCCCGGGTCTGCATGGTGATGGTGGTCACCACCTGGACACTGCTCGGCATCCCCCTCATCACATTTTCTTTTTGTATATCTTATAAATCCATATAATGTTGTTATCCTGTCACAATGTTACATCCTTCTCTCACTAAGATGTGTGACCTATTTTTTTTACATGGTGATGCTGGTCTTGTGGCTTGTGTACTGGGCTGTTCCGGTGGCGTCTGGACACTGCTTGGCATCCTCCTCATCATATTCTCCGTATATTTTATAATTCCATTATAATGCTGTTATCCTCTTTCAATGTTGTATTGTGTAAATTGTGTAAACACAACATCCATTCTACGTTGGGGGAGAGATCCCTCCTCTGTTGCTCTCCCTGAGGTTTCTTCCTATTTTTTCCTCCCGGTTAAAGGTTTTGTTTTTTTTGGGAGTTGTTCCTTATCCGATGCGAGGGTCTAAGGACGGGATGTTGTGTTGCTGTAAAGCCCCCTGAGACAAATTTGTAATTTGTGATACTGGGCTATACAAATAAAATTGACTTGACTTTTACCTTTTTGTGAGTCACTGTCGCCGTCCTCCTCATCGCTCCTGTCATCCCCTTCCAGCTGCACAGAGAATAAGGAGAAAATGAAGAAGAGCTGGGGATAGGAGGGAAAGATGGTAAGGAAGAAAGTGTAATAACTTCAAAGAATGAAATAGTGAGACCAAGGTAATGGGGAAACTAGGAATATGTTTACTTTGGTAACCGGCAGATACATACAGGGCATGATCTTACTCTTCACCGGCCTAGAGTGTTCTGACTTCCTTACTAAGGAACACTGTACTCCACCTAGTGGTTGAATTAGAATATAACATTCCCTCCCACTTAAGATAAAACAAGAATTGTAAGCAAAACTCCGACAGTTTCTCTAAGCTAAAACAACAAAAGAGAAAAAAAACGATCACATGGCCTATACCTTATCTCCTTCTGGTTGATTTGAACTAAACAGTCACCATTTACCATGCAAATCACTAACAATGACGCCACCTTAAAACAGGTATTATCTCCACGTGTAGTTAACAGGTAAGTATCTCCACAGAAAGCTTTGGTAAATATCATCAGGTACGCATCATTTATTGTCTGTTCTACAGTGCAAAGTCTTTCAGGTACGTCGGACACTTTGAGTGGCACCACTGCCCCCTTTCACTTGTGCTGTATCTGGTGGCTGCCTCTGGGCACTGACCTGAGTTTCTGACTCAGAGCTTGGATTTCCTTCAGTGGGTTGTGGTTGCCCAGGGGGATCCACCGGTTGTGGTGACGCCACTACCAGGACCGTGGGTACTGGGCTCCTCGAATACATCCAGCCCTTCTGCTGTCTCTTCACGCCTGGACAGGATCTGGTCCACATGTCGACGGACCATTCTACCATCCCCCAGCATGACCTTATATGAGACAGGGCCTGTTTCTGACACAATGAATCCTGGGACCCACCTCGGTCCGTGGCTGAAATTCCTTGTCATGACAGCGTCTCCTGCCCCGAACCCTCTGTCCTTTGTATTTTTGTTATGCTGGTCTTTCTGTTTTCTTTGTCTGGTTTCTATTTTCCTGTTTAGGTCTGGGTGTAATAAGTCCAAAGTGGAGCACAGCTTTCTCCCCAACAGCATCTCAGCTGGGGAGAGAGCTGTGGTGGACTGAGGTGTTATCCTGGAGCTGAACAAGACCCGTGCCACCTTAGCTGACAATCTGCCCTCAGCACTGTTTTTTTTTATCATCTCTTTAAATGTTTGAACAGCCTGCTCGGCCAGTCCATTTGATGACGGGTGGTAGTGCGCTATTCAATTTTTTCTCATGAATTCTTTAGTTCCGGTACTAACAACACATGTAGCATTGTCACTCACCACCATTTCAGGGATGCCTTGCTTGCTGAAGCTCTGGCGCAGGCAGTCTATGGTAGTGTTGGATGTGGCGCTGTTCACAGGATACACATCCATCCATTTGGAGTGTGCATTGATGATTATGAGGAACATTTTCCCCATAAATAGTCCTGCATAATCCATATGCAGTCTCTTCCATTGCTTGTCAGGCTACTCCCAAGGGTGGAGAGGAGCGGCTGCTGGTGCCTTTCTGTGTGCCAGACAAGTGCTGCATGTTTTGACTAGGTTTTCTATGCCCACATTTAGCTTTGGCCACCATATATAACTCCGTGCCAGGGCTTTCATCCGGAAGACCCCAGGATGGCTTTGATGAAGCTGCTCTAAGACCATTTGTCTGGCTGGCTGTGGAGTAATCACTCGTGCCCCCCACAACAGGCACCCATCCTGAATGCTGAGTTCAGCCCCTCTCGCCTTGTACGGTGCAAAGTCCCCCTCGGTTTGATGTGGCCACCCCCTTACCACATATTCACGTACTCTGGCTCGTACTGGATCTTTACTTGTCAGTGACTTTACCTATTCGGCTGTCAGTGGTGTTATGTCCATTTCCTCAAACATCAGCACTCTGTCCTCCGGCGCTGTGGTGATGGGCGTGCGCTGGAGGGGCAGTCGGCTCAAAGCGTCTGCGTTGCCGTGGTCTTTCCCCGCCTTGTAGACAATGGCATATTCATATGCCCTCAAGGTCACTGCCCACCTCTGTACTCGTGGTGACACCATGTGTGGAACAGCCTTTACTTCACTGAACAGGGAGAGCAGTGGTTTATGGTCTGTGCAAGTGGTGAACTTAAGACCATAGATGTATTTGTGGAACTTCAGCACCCCAAACATTACTGCTAAACCCTCTTTGTCCAATTGGGAGCTATTCCTTTCCGCCGGTGTCAGAGTTCTGGTCATAAACCCTATCAGTCTCTCTGTTCCATCTGTCATTTTCCGAGACAGCACCGCCCCGTCCCCATAGGGTGATGCATCACATGAGAGGATGAGCTCTTTCTCTCCGTCGTAGTGCACCAGCAGCCTGGATGACTGCATGAGTTTCTTTGACCGTTTGAATGCGTCCTCCTGGTCTTTTCCCCACTCCCAGCGTGCGTCTTTTCTCAGGAGTGAGTGGAGTGGTGCTAACGTCATTGACAAGTTGGGCAGAAACCTGTTGTAGTAGGTTAGCAGTCCCAGGTATGCCCTCCACTCTGTCACATTAGTTGGTGCCGGTGCTTCCTGGATTGCTTCTACTTTATTTTTTAGTAGGTGGAGTCCTGTTGCATCTACTCTGTGACCCAGGAATTCCGCCTCTGTTCCCATGAAGGAGCATTTGGTCCTCTTTAGACGCAGGCCTGCAGCATCCAGTGTGCGCAGCCCTTCTGCCAACATCTCCAGGTGTTGTTGGTCACTGAAGCCTGTCAGGAGGATATCGTCTAAATACACTGCCACGCTTGAAACCCCCAAAAACACTGATTCGATAGTTCGTTGGAAGATCTCTAAGAGGTAATACCCATGCTGAGATGGCAGCAGTGACCACACACACACACACACACACACACACACACACACACACAATAGGATTTTAATTATATTTTGTTATATTGCATAACTCGGCCCCGTGATGGCCTGGCGGCCTGTCCAGGGTGTTGCCCCGCCCGCTGCCCAATGACTGCTGGGATAAGCTCCATCCCTGAGAGCAGGATAAGCGGTTCGATGGATGGATGTTGCATAACTCATCATCTTCTATGGAAGATGTGGTAGGTATTACTCTTACCTTTTAGGGAAGCCTACCCAAATGTCCCTCAGGTTATAAAGCCAGGGTTTCTAAAATCAACCAAATAATAAGGGAGGCGTTTGAGTGGGCTGGGAGGACTCTTGGGGGGGGAAAAACAAAAAAAAAACATTGGCAAATGAGCTACTTTGACTACTATGACAACAGCCAAAGTGTGAGGAAAGAAAGAAAGAGAGAGAGAACTTAATCTGCATGATAGTACACGTGGTGTGTAAAAGAGTGAGACAATCTGAAAGGACGGATAGCACCAAAGCAAACTACTCAAGCAATGGAAAAACTGGCTGAGAGGAGAGACAAGCGTGCCAGAAATAACCACTGTACAAGGACAGGGAATACTTACATCATAGAGAGCTACGATTCCCCTGGCAAACGCACACAAGAAAAACACACACCGCCAACTGTTGACAAGTAAGAACTTAATGCTGTCACACAAGGACAAATATGCACACGCTGGAGCAAAATGGCTGCCGTGCATCACTCAAGTGCAAAGTAACTGCCCTGGCTCAGCAGCAAACTCAGCTCTTTCCCCTCCAATGTTGACTGGAAAGAATGCTGATGCCAATGTGATGGCTAATGAACATCAGTTGCCTCATCCTCAAAATTATCGCATATGAATCTCAGCCTTGCAGAGTTGAACTGATGTGATTCTGTAGTTCCCAAATAGACATACAGTTGCAGTAGTCAACCCAGGTCAAACACATTCCATATACAGCTCTTGACCTTCTGCACTCGCAAGGCAACGGTCAGGCTAGCTCCAATGCTACCCACCCAACTAACCTCGGGAGTGGTAATAGGAAGCATACCTTGCTCACATTCTCCCAATTTCTTATCCAGGGGATAATCTGCAGCTGAAGGCCATTTGTAAGCGATTGAAGAACTTTTTGAGCATTTAATATCTTCCCCACACGGGGGTCATCTAGCTTTTCGCTCGTCGTGTGTCAGGATGGCCGAGCGGTCGAAGGCGCTGCGTCCAGATCGCAGTCTCCTCTGGAGGCGTGGGTTCAAATCCCACTCCTAGAAAAAGCTTTGCAAATGAAGAATGCTTTATGTAGCGTTTGTTGAAACATGAGCAAATCAACCTCGTTAACAAAACAAGGGACTTGTCCTTT
Source organism: Lampris incognitus (assembly GCF_029633865.1). Lineage (NCBI taxonomy): Eukaryota > Metazoa > Chordata > Actinopteri > Lampriformes > Lampridae > Lampris > Lampris incognitus. Next base: position 64,018,210 of record NC_079216.1, read on the forward strand.
GGCAATTTCACCTCTGCTGTTGGGCTTGCGTTAACACTGCAACTCACAGCGCTTGCAGCAGGAGTGGTGTTGAGTGTTTCTTCACATGCAGCAAAGCAATGATGACACGACCAAAGAAAGCAGTTTAGGAAACGGGCAAACATTATGCAATTCCTGAATACAGTAAGGCCCGAAAAGCTTGCACATAAGGATTCTGCCACAAGCGGTTCGTCCGGAATCTGAACCCAGGACATCTCGCACCCTAAGCGAGAATCATACCCCTAGACCAACTAGCCACGGAAATTAACTCTATTGACTCTTCTTTTTTCTTTTTTTCCTTCATTCTTCAGACTATAATTGAAAGCAAGGAACGCAGTCACATTTAATGAATGAAGAGTAAGAAGCCTCTCCCATTCGTGTTGATAGTTAGTTGGATCTTTTCCCACACTGGGAATTTTAACCTCCGCACCACAGGTCAGATTTCGCCAGCCAAAAATATCAAAGGTCAAGGTTTAGGTGGTTCAGTGGTAGAATTCTCGCCTGCCACGCGGGAGGCCCGGGTTCCATTCCCGGCTAATGCACGTTGGTTTTCCAACTACTCTTAAGTTGTTTGAAAGAGTGAAGTCGCTCTTGGGCCTTCGCAGTACACTCGAGCTATTAGTTTATCTAAGCAGCATTTTGTCAGGCTGACACATTTTTGGGGGAAAGTCAAGGACAAAAGTTGCTTAGAAAAGGCCAGATATACAGTGGGCTGTGGTCTTTCTTAAGCCTGTAAAGATAACTGTAGGCCGAGCCTGTAGCTGGTGCCCAGCCGTGCAATAGCCAGCCAGCAACAACGTATTTCTTCCACGCAAGCCAAACTTTGGCTCAGAGCAAATGATGACAAAAAACCAAATTCAGTTATTTGCACATTCATGTATGTACAAACAATACAGCAGGGAACTCGGGATACAACCTAAGCGGGTTATTGTGTTGAGGATGAGAGAGGTGGAATTGCGTCTACTCACCCTAACCCCCTGAGGTCTGCCAGTCAGAAAGTCAAATACCCAGTTGCACAGCCAGGTGTTCAGGTCAAGTTCCCTGAGCTTGCTGACCATTCTGGGGGGCATTATGGTACTGAAGGCTGAACTGTAGTCTGAACAGCATTCTCACAAAGTTCCACCCCACGTTGTCCAGGTTGGATAGGGTTGTGTGCTGTAAATTTGTTGACCTTTAATTCTTTTTACATTCTTCAAAATCTGCTCGGTGGTAGACTTCTCACCTCCCACTCATGACAAGGCTCTGGGAATGGAAGACGCTTCACAAAGATTTTGTTGCAGTGGTGCCGAGTATTCACATGAAGAACAATGTTATCAGAGATAGCATTTTTGGAAAAAGGGCAACATTACATATCTACTGTATACAGCAACGGCCCGTCAGACCTTAGAGCTGGCATATCTGAGCTGAATCACACAGGGCTCGTCCGGGATTTGAACCCGGGACCTCTCGCACCCGAAGCGAGAATCATACCCCTAGACCAACGAGCCATATAGCTCCCACTTTTTGTTTGTTTGGTTTTTTTTTAACTTTTATTGTCATTCTTCCATCCTGTAACTAAGTCAAAACAGGGAAACTTGTTTCTACCACAACAAGAAAACTAACGACACGTGCAGGTTTGTAAGGCAGATTTTCTTCTCCCAAAGTCACACCTAACTGAATGGGTGCAGCAGGATTTCTGAGATCCGGTCATCCCCGTTTTTTGACTAGACGTTTCCCAGACCTTCTGTGAGCTTGACGAGATTGAGGCCAGGCTATGCGTCATTTTTCTTACTGTAACTGGATAAACATTAACTTTCTAGCAGGTACAAAAAACAACTTAGCCTGACATTTTACGCTTCAACAAACTCCAACTAAATGAGTAGCCAATGAAACAGCCATCCCCTTTCACACAGCCCACCATGTCATTTTAACTGCCATTGCTAATGTACTTTTTGAATGACATCACTGGAAGACTTTCATTTCAATCAGCTAAATAAAAAGAAACTTTCTACTTACAAGTCTGATTTTCAATGGCAAATGTGCAAAGTAGCTGCCCTCGCTCAGCAGCAATTTCAGCTCTTTCCCCTCTAAAGTTGACTGGGAAGAATGCTGATGCCAATGTGATGACTGACAAACATCAGTTGTCTCATCCTCAAAATTATTGCATATGAATCTCAGCCTTGCAAAGTGGAACTGGTGTGATTCTGTAGTTCCCAAATAGACATACAATTGCAGTAGTCAAACCAGGTCAAACACATTCCATATACAGCTCTTGACCTTCTGCACTCGCAAGGCAACGGTCAGGCTAGCTCCAATGCTACCCACCCAACTAACCACGGGAGTGGTGACAGGAAGCATACCTTCCTCACATTCTCCCAATTTCTTATCTAGGGGATAATGTGCAGTAGAAGGCCGTTTTTAAGCGATTGAAGAATTTTTTGAGCATTTAATATCCTCCCCACATGGACGTCACCTAGCTTTTTGCTCGTCGTGTGTCAGGATGGCCGAGCGGTCGAAGGCGCTGTGTCCAGGTCGCAGTCTCCTCTGGAGGCGTGGGTTCAAATCCCACTCCTGACAAAGCTTTGCAAATGAAGACTGCATTATGTAGCGTTTGTCAAAACATGAGCAACGCAACCTCGTTAACAAAACAAGCGAATTGTCCTTCGGTATTTTCAGCTCTGTTGTTGGGCTTGCGTTAACGCTGAAAATCACAGCGCTTGCAGCAGGAGTGGTGTTGAGTGTTTCTTCACATGCAGCAAAGCATTGATGACACGACCAAAGAAAGCAATTTTGGAAACTGGCAAACATTATGCAATTCCTGTATGCAGTAAGGCCCGAAAAGCCTGCACATAGGGATTCTGCCACAAGGCGCTCGTCCGGGATTTGAACCCGGGACCTCTCGCACCCTAAGCGAGAATCATACCCCTAGACCAACGAGCCACAGAAACTAACTTTATTGCCTCTTTTTTTTCTTTTTTTCCTTCATTCTTCAGACTATAATTGAAAGCAAGGAACGCAATCACATTTTATGAATGAAGAGTAAGAAGCCTCTCCCATTCGTGTTGATAGTTAGTTGGATCTTTTCCCACAGTGGGAATTTTAACCTCCGCACCACAGGTCACATTTCGCCGGCCAAAAGTGTCAAAGGTCAAGGCATTGGTGGTTCAGTGGCAGAATTTTCGCCTGCCACGCGGGACGCCCGGGTTCGGTTCCCGGCCAATGCACGTTGGTTTTCCAAATACTCTTAAGTTGTTTGAAAGAGTGAAATCGCTCTTGGGCCTTCGCAGTACACTCAAGCTATTAGCTTATCTAAGCAGCATTTTGTCAGGAGGACAGAATTTGGGGGAAAGTCAAGGACCAAATTTGCTTAGAAAAGCCCAGATATACAGTGGGCTGTGTTCTTTCTTAAACCTGTAAAGATAACTGTAGGCCGAGCCTGTAGCTGGTGCCCAGCCGTGCAATAGCCAGCCAGCAACAACTTATTTCTTCCACACAAGCCAAACTTTGGCTCAGAGCAAATGATGACAAAAAATTAAATTCAGTTATTTGCACATTCATGTATGTACAAACAATACAGCAGGGAACTCGGGACACAACCTAAGCGGGTTCTTGTGTTGAGGATGAGAGAGGTGGAATTGCATCTACTCACCCTAACCACCTGAGGTCTGCCAGTCAGAAAGTCAAGTACCCAGTTGAACAGCCAGGTGTTCAGGTCGAGTTCCCTGAGCTTGCTGACCATTCTGGGGGGCATTATGGTACTGAAGGCTTAACTGTAGTCTGAACAGCATTCTCACATAGTTCCACCCCACGTTGTCCAGGTTGGATAGGGTTGTGTGCTGTCAATTTGTTGACCTTTAATTCTTTTTACATTCTTCAAAATCTGCTCGGTGGTAGACTTCTCACCTCCCAGTCATGACAAGGCTTTGGGAATGGAAGACGCTTCACAAAGATTTTGTTGCAGTGGTGCCGAGTATTTATTCACATGAGGCACAATGTTATCAGAGATAGCATTTTTGGAAAAAGGGAAACATTACATAACTACTGTATACAGCAAGGCCCGGCCAGACCTTAGAGCTGGCATATCTGAACTGAGTCACACAGGGCTCGTCCGGGATTTGAACCCGGGACCTCTCGCACCCGAAGCGAGAATCATACCCCTAGACCAACGAGCCATATAGCTCCCACTTTTTGTTTGTTTTTTTTTGTTTGTTTTTTTAACTTTTATTGTCATTCTTCCATCCTGTAACTAAGTCAAAACAGGGAAACTTGTTTCAACCACAACAAGAAAACTAACAACACGTGCAGGTTTGTAAGGCAGATTTTCTTCTCCCAAGGTCACACCCAACAGAATGGGTGCCTCAGGATTTCTGAGATCCGGTCATCCCCGTTTTTTGACTAGAGGTTTCCCAGACCTTCCGTTAGCTTGACGAGATGGAGGCCAGGCTATGCGTCATTTTTCTTACTGTAACTGGATAAACATTAACTTTCTAGCAGGTACAAAAAACAACTTAGCCTGGCATTTTACGCTTCAACAAACTCCAACTAAATGAGTAGCCAATGAAACAGCCATCCCCTTTCACACAGGCCACCATGTCATTTTAACTGCCATTACTAATGTACTTTTTGAATGACATCACTGGAAGACTTTCATTTCACTCAGCTAAATAAAAAGAAACTTTCTACTTACAAGTCTGATTTTCAATGGCAAATGTGCAAAGTAGCTGCCCTCGCTCAGCAGCAATTTCAGCTCTTTCCCCTCTAAAGTTGACTGGGAAGAATGCTCATGCGAATGTGATTGCTGACAAACATCAGTTGTCTCATCCTCAAAATTATTGCATATGAATCTCAGCCTTGCAAAGTGGAACTGGTGTGATTCTGTAGTTCCCAAATAGACATACAATTGCAGTAGTCAAACCAGGTCAAACACATTCCATATACAGCTCTTGACCTTCTGCACTCGCAAGGCAACGGTCAGGCTAGCTCCAATGCTACCCACACAACTAACCACGGGAGTGGTAATAGGAAGCATACCTTCCTCACATTCTCCCATTTTCTTATCCAAGGGATAATCTTCAGCTGAAGGCCATTTGTAAGCGATTGAAGAATTTTGTGAACATTTAATATCCACCCCACATGGACGTCATCTAGCCTTTTGCTCGTCGTGTGTCAGGATGGCCGAGCGGTCGAAGGCGCTGTGTCGAGGTCGCAGTCTCCTCTGGAGGCGTGGGTTCAAATCCCGCTCCTGACAAAGCTTTGCAAATGAAGAATGCTTTATGTAGCGTTTGTTGAAACATGAGCAAATCAACCTCGTTAACAAAACAAGGGACTTGTCCTTTGGCAATTTCACCTCTGCTGTTGGGCTTGCGTTAACAGTGAAACGCACAGCGCTTGCACAGTGGTGGTGGTGTTGATGGTTTCTTCACATGCAGCAAAGCATTGATGATACGACCAAAGAAAGCAATTTTGGAAACGGGCAAACATTATGCAATTCCTGTATGCAGTAAGGCCCGAAAAGCCTGCACATAGGGATTCTGCCACAAGGGGCTCGTCCGGGATTTGAACCCGGGACCTCTCGCACCCTAAGCGAGAATCATACCCCTAGACCAACGAGCCACAGAAACTTACGTTATTGCCTCTTTTTTTTCTTTTTTTCCTTCATTCTTCAGACTATAATTGAAAGCAAGGAACGCAATCACATTTTATGAATGAAGAGTAAGAAGCCTCTCCCATTCGTGTTGATAGTTAGTTGGATCTTTTCCCACAGTGGGAATTTTAACCTCCGCACCACAGGTGACATTTGGCCGGCCAAAAGTGTCAAAAGTCAAGGCATTGGTGGTTCCGTGGTAGAATTCTCGCCTGCCACGCGGGAGACCCGGGTTCGATTCCCGGCCAATGCACGTTGGTTTTCCAAATACTCTTAAGTTGTTTGAAAGAGTGAAATCGGTCTTGCGCCTTCGCAGTACACTCGAGCTATTAGCTTATCTAAGCAGCATTTTGTCAGGCGGACAGAATTTAGGGGAAAGTCAAGGACCAAAGTTGCTTAGAAAAGCCCAGATATACAGTGGGCTGTGGTCTTTCTTAAGCCATTAACTGCCATTGCTAATGTACTTTTTGAAGGACATCATTGGAAGACTTTCATTTCAATCAGCTAAATAAAAAGAAACTTTCTACTTACAAGTCTGATTTTCAATGGCAAATGTGCAAAGTAACTGCCCTCGCTCAGCAGCAATTTCAGCTCATTCCCCTCTAAAGTTGACTGGGAAGAATGCTCATGCGAATGTGATGGCTGACAAACATCAGTTGTCTCATCTTCAAAATTATTGCATATGAATCTCAGCCTTGCAAAGTGGAACTGATGTGATTCTGTAGTTCCCAAACAGACATACAATTGCAGTAGTCAACCCAGGTCAAACACATTCCATATACAGCTCTTGACCTTCTGCACTCGCAAGGCAACGGTCAGGCTAGCTCCAAGGCTACCCACCCAACTAACCACGGGAGTGGTAATAGGAAGCATACCTTGCTCACATTCTCCCAATTTCTTATCTAGGGGATAATCTGCAGCGGAAGGCCGTTTTAAAGCGATTGAAGAATTTTTTGAGCATTTAATATCCTCCCCACATGGACGTCATCTAGCTTTTTCCTCATCGTGTGTCAGGATGGCCGAGTGGTCGAAGGCGCTGTGTTTAGGTCGCAGTCTCCTCTGGAGGCGTGGGTTCAAATCCCACTCCTGACACAGCTTTGCAAATGAAGACTGCATTATGTAGCGTTTGTCAAAATATAAGCAACGCAACCTCGTTAACAAAACAAGCGAATTGTCTTTTGGTAGTTTCAGCTCTGCTGTTGGGCTTGCGTTAACGCTGCAGCTTACAGCAGTGGTGTTGAGTGTTTCTTCACATGCAGCAAAGCATTGATGACACGACCAAAGAAAGCAATTTTGGAAACGGGCAAACATTATGCAATTCCTGTATGCAGTAAGGCCCTGCAGGACCGAAAAGCCCGCACATAGGGATTATGCTACAAGGGGCTCGTCCGGGATTTGAACCCGGGACCTCTCGCACCCTAATCACATTTTATGAATGAAGAGTAAGAAGCCTCTCCCATTCGTGTTGATAGTTGGATCTTTTCCCACAGTGGGAATTTAACCTCCGCACCACAGGTCACATTTCACCGGCCAAAAGTGTCAAAGGTCAAGGCATTGGTGCTTCTGTGGTAGAATTTTCGCCTGCCCCGCGGGAGGCCCAGGTTCGATTCCCGGCCAATGCACGTTGGTTTTCCAACTACTCTTAAGTTGTTTGAAAGAGTGAAGTCGCTCTTGCGCCTTCGCAGTACACTCGAGCTATTAGCTTATCTAAGCAGCATTTTGTCAGGCTGACAGAATTTGGGGGAAAGTCAAGGACCAAAGTTGCTTAGAAAAGGCCAGATATACTGTGGGCTGTGGTCTTTCTTAAGCCTGTAAAGATAACTGTAGGCCCAGCCTGTAGCTGGTGCCCACCCGTGCAATAGCCAGCCAGCAACAACTTATTTCTTCCACACAAGCCAAACTTTGGCTCAGAGCAAATGATGACAAAAAATGAAATTCAGTTATTTGCACATTCATGCATGTACAAACAATACAGCAGGGAACTCGGGACACAACCTAAGCGGGTTCTTGTGTTGAGGATGAGAGAGGTGGAATTGCATCTACTCACCCTAACCACCTGAGGTCTGCCAGTCAGAAAGTCAAGTACCCAGTTGCACAGCCAGGTGTTCAGGTCAAGCTCCCTGAGCTTGCTGACCATTCTGGGGGGCATTATGGTGCTGAAGGCTTAACTGTAGTCTGAACAGCATTCTCACATAGTTCCACCCCACGTTGTCCAGGTTGGATAGGGTTGTGTGCTGTAAATTTGTTGACCTTTAATTCTTTTTACATTCTTCAAAATCTGCTCGGTGGTAGACTTCTCACCTCCCAGTCATGACAAGGCTTTGGGAATGGAAGACGCTTCACAAAGATTTTGTTGCAGTGGTGCCGAGTATTTATTCACATGAGGCACAATGTTATCAGAGATAGCATTTTTGGAAAAAGGGAAACATTACATAACTACTGTATACAACAAGGCCCTGCCAGACCTTAGAGCTGGCATATCTGAACTGAATCACACAGGGCTCGTCCGGGATTTGAACCCGGGACCTCTCGCACCCAAAGCGAGAATCATACCCCTAGACCAACGAGCCATATAGCTCCCACTTTTTGTTTGTTTTTTTTTTGGTTTGTTTTTTTAACTTTTATTGTCATTCTTCCATCCTGTAACAAAGTCAAAACAGGGAAACTTGTTTCTACAACAACAAGAAAACTAACAACACGTGCAGGTTTGTAAGGCAGATTTTCTTCTCCCAAGGTCACACCCAACAGAATGGGTGCCTCAGGATTTCTGAGATCCGGTCATCCCCGTTTTTTGACTAGAGGTTTCCCAGACCTTCCGTTAGCTTGACGAGATGGAGGCCAGGCTATGCGTCATTTTTCTTACTGTAACTGGATAAACATTAACTTTCTAGCAGGTACAAAAAACAACTTAGCCTGACATTTTACGCTTGAACAAACTCCATACTAAATGAGTAGCTAATGAAACAGCCATCCCCTTTCACACAGGCCACCATGTCATTTTAACTACCATTGCTAATGTACTTTTTGAATGACATCACTGGAAGACTTTCATTTCACTCAGCTAAATAAAAAGAAACTTTCTACTTACAAGTCTGATTTTCAATGGCAAATGTGCAAAGTAGCTGCCCTCGCTCAGCAGCAATTTCAGCTCTTTCCCCTCTAAAGTTGACTGGGAAGAATGCTCATGCGAATGTGATGGCTGACAAACATCAGTTGTCTCATCCTCAAAATTATTGCAAATGAATCTCAGCCTTGCAAAGTGGAACTGGTGTGATTCTGTAGTTCCCAAATAGACATACAATTGCAGTAGTCAAACCAGGTCAAACACATTCCATATACAGCTCTTGACCTTCTGCACTCGCAAAGCAACGGTCAGGCTAGCTCCAATGCTACCCACACAACTAACCACGGGAGTGGTAATAGGAAGCATACCTTCCTCACATTCTCCCAATTTCTTATCCAAGGGATAATCTTCAGCTGAAGGCCATTTGTAAGCGATTGAAGAATTTTGTGAACATTTAATATCCTCCCCACATGGACGTCATCTAGCCTTTTGCTCGTCGTGTGTCAGGATGGCCGAGCGGTCGAAGGCGCTGTGTCGAGGTTGCAGTCTCCTCTGGAGGCGTGGGTTCAAATCACGCTCCTGACAAAGCTTTGCAAATGAAGAATGCTTTATGTAGCGTTTGTTGAAACATGAGCAAATCAACCTCGTTAACAAAACAAGGGACTTGTCCTTTGGCAATTTCACCTCTGCTGTTGGGCTTGCGTTAACAGTGAAACTCACAGTGCTTGCAGCAGCAGTGGTGGTGTTGAGTGTTTCTTCACATGCAGCAGAGCATTGATGATACGACCAAAGAAAGCAATTTTGGAAACGGCAAACATTATGCAATTCCTGTATGCAGTAAGGCCCAAAAAGCCTGCACATAGGGATTCTGCCACAAGGGGCTCGTCCGGGATTTGAACCCGGGACCTCTCGCACCCTAAGCGAGAATCATACCCGTAGACCAACGAGCCAGAGAAACTAACTTTATTGCCTCTTTTTTTTCTTCTTTTTTTCCTTCATTCTTCAGACTATAATTGAAAGCAAGGAACGCAATCACATTTTATGAATGAAGAGTAAGAAGCCTCTCCCATTCGTGTTGATAGTTGGATCTTTTCCCACAGTGGGAATTTAACCTCCGCACCACAGGTCACATTTCGCCGGCCAAAAGTGTCAAAGGTCAAGGCATTGGTTGTTCAGTGGTAGAATTCTCGCCTGCCACGCGGGAGGCCCGGGTTCGATTCCCGGCCAATGCACGTTGGTTTTCCAACTACTCTTAGGTTGTTTGAAAGAGTGAAGTCGCTCTTGGGCCTTCGCAGTACACTCGAGCTATTAGCTTATCTAAGCAGCATTTTGTCAGGCGGACAGAATTTAGGGGAAAGTCAAGGACCAAAGTTGCTTAGAAAAGCCCAGATATACAGTGGGCTGTGGTCTTTCTTAAGCCATTAACTGCCATTGCTAATGTACTTTTTGAATGACATCATTGGAAGACTTTCATTTCACTCAGCTAAATAAAAAGAAACTTTCTACTTACAAGTCTGATTTTCAATGGCAAATGTGCAAAGTAACTGCCCTCGCTCAGCAGCAATTTCAGCTCATTCCCCTCTAAAGTTGACTGGGAAGAATGCTCATGCGAATGTAATGGCTGACAAACATCAGTTGTCTCATCCTCAAAATTATTGCATATGAATCTCAGCCTTGCAAAGTGGAACTGGTGTGATTCTGTAGTTCCCAAATAGACATACAATTGCAGAAGTCAAACCAGGTCAAACACATTCCATATACAGCTCTTGACCTTCTGCACTCGCAAGGCAACGGTCAGGCTAGCTCCAATGCTACCCACACAACTAACCACGGGAGTGGTAATAGGAAGCATACCTTCCTCACATTCTCCCAATTTCTTATCCAAGGGATAATCTTCAGCTGAAGGCCGTTTTTAAGCGATTGAAGAATTTTGTGAACATTTAATATCCTCCCAACATGGACGTCATCTAGCTTTTTCCTCATCGTGTGTCAGGATGGCCGAGCGGTCGAAGGCGCTGTGTCGAGGTCGCAGTCTCCTCTGGAGGCGTGGGGTCAAATCCCGCTCCTGACAAAGCTTTGAAAATGAAGAATGCTTTATGTAGCGTTTGTTGAAACATGAGCAAATCAACCTCGTTAACAAAACAAGGGACTTGTCCTTTGGCAATTTCACCTCTGCTGTTGGGCTTGCGTTAACAGTGAAACTCACAGTGCTTGCAGCAGCAGTGGTGGTGTTGAGTGTTTCTTCACATGCAGCAAAGCATTGATGATACGACCAAAGAAAGCAATTTTGGAAACGGGCAAACATTATGCTATTCCTGTATGCAGTAAGGCCCGAAAAGCCTGCACATATGGATTCTGCCACAAGGGGCTCGTCCGGGATTTGAACCCGGGACCTCTCGCACCCTAAGCGAGAATCATACCCCTAGACCAACGAGCCACAGAAACTAACTTTATTGCCTCTTTTTTTTCTTTTTTTCCTTCATTCTTCAGACTATAATTGAAAGCAAGGAACGCAATCACATTTTATGAATGAAGAGTAAGAAGCCTCTCCCATTCGTGTTGATAGTTGGATCTTTTCCCACAGTGGGAATTTAACCTCCGCACCACAGGTCACATTTCGCCGGCCAAAAGTGTCAAAGGTCAAGGCATTGGTGGTTCAGTGGTAGAATTCTCGCCTGCCACGCGGGAGGCCCGGGTTCGATTCCCGGCCAATGCACGTTGGTTTTCCAACTACTCTTAGGTTGTTTGAAAGAGTGAAGTCGCTCTTGGGCCTTCGCAGTACACTCGAGCTATTAGCTTATCTAAGCAGCATTTTGTCAGGCGGACAGAATTTAGGGGAAAGTCAAGCACCAAAGTTGCTTAGAAAAGCCCAGATATACAGTGGGCTGTGGTCTTTCTTAAGCCATTAACTGCCATTGCTAATGTACTTTTTGAATGACATCATTGGAAGACTTTCATTTCACTCAGCTAAATAAAAAGAAACTTTCTACTTACAAGTCTGATTTTCAATGGCAAATGTGCAAAGTAGCTGCCCTCGCTCAGCAGCAATTTCAGCTCATTCCCCTCTAAAGTTGACTGGGAAGAATGTTCATGCGAATGTGATGGCTGACAAACATCAGTTGTCTCATCCTCAAAATTATTGCATATGAATGTCAGCCTTGCAAAGTGGAACTGATGTGATTCTGTAGTTCCCAAATAGACATACAATTGCAGTAGTCAACCCAGGTCAAACACATTCCATATACAGCTCTTGAACTTCTGCACTCGCAAGGCAACGGTCAGGCTAGCTCCAAGGCTACCCACACAACTAACCACGGGAGTGGTAATAGGAAGCATACCTTCCTCACATTCTCCCAATTTCTTATCCAAGGGATAATCTTCAGCTGAAGGCCATTTGTAAGCGATTGAAGAATTTTGTGAACATTTAATATCCTCCCCACATGGACGTCATCTAGCCTTTTGCTCGTCGTGTGTCAGGATGGCCGAGCGGTCGAAGGCGCTGTGTCGAGGTCGCAGTCTCCTCTGGAGGCGTGGCTTCAAATCCCGCTCCTGACAAAGCTTTGAAAATGAAGACTGCTTTATGTAGCGTTTGTTGAAAAGTGAGCAAATCAACCTCGTTAACAAAACAAGGGACTTGTCCTTTGGCAATTTCACCTCTGCTGTTGGGCTTGTGTTAACAGTGAAACTCACAGTGCTTGCAGCAGCAGTGGTGGTGTTGAGTGTTTCTTCACATGCAGCAGAGCATTGATGATACGACCAAAGAAAGCAATTTTGGAAACGGGCAAACATTATGCAATTCCTGTATGCAGTAAGGCCCGAAAAGCCTGCACATAGGGATTCTGCCACAAGGGGCTCGTCCGGGATTTGAACCCGGGACCTCTCGCACCCTAAGCGAGAATCATACCCCTAGACCAACGAGCCACAGAAACTAACGTTATTGCCTCTTTTTTTTTCTTTTTTTCCTTCATTCTTCAGACTATAATTGAAAGCAAGGAACGCAATCACATTTTATGAATGAAGAGTAAGAAGCCTCTCCCATTCGTGTTGATAGTTGGATCTTTTCCCACAGTGGGAATTTAACCTCCGCACCAAAGGTCACATTTCGCCGGCCAAAAGTGTCAAATGTCAAGGCATTGGTGGTTCAGTGGTAGAGTTCTTGCCTGCCACGCGGGAGGCCCGGGTTTGATTCCCGGCCAATGCACGTTGGTTTTCCAACTACTCTTAGGTTGTTTGAAAGAGTGAAGTCGCTCTTGGGCCTTCGCAGTACACTCGAGCTATTAGCTTATCTAAGCAGCATTTTGTCAGGCGGACAGAATTTAGGGGAAAGTCAAGGACCAAAGTTGCTTAGAAAAGGCCAGATATACAGTGGGCTGTGGTCTTTCTTAAGCCATTAACTGCCATTGCTAATGTACTTTTTGAATGACATCATTGGAAGACTTTCATTTCACTCAGCTAAATAAAAAGAAACTTTCTACTTACAAGTCTGATTTTCAATGGCAAATGTGCAAAGTAACTGCCCTCGCTCAGCAGCAACAGCTCTGCTGTTGGGCTTGCGTTAACGCTGCAGCTTACAGCAGTGGTGTTGAGTGTTTCTTCACATGCAGCAAAGCATTGATGACACGACGAAAGAAAGCAATTTTGGAAACGGGCAAACATTATGCAATTCCTGTATGCAGTAAGGCCCTGCAGGACCGAAAAGCCCGCACATAGGGAATATGCTACAAGGGGCTCGTCCGGGATTTGAACCCGGGACCTCTCGCACCCAAAGCGAGAATCATACCCCTAGACCAACGAGCCATATAGCTCCCACTTTTTGTTTGTTTTTTTTTTGTTTGTTTTTTTAACTTTTATTGTCATTCTTCCATCCTGTAACTAAGTCAAAACAGGGAAACTTGTTTCTACCACAACAAGAAAACTAACAACACGTGCAGGTTTGTAAGGCAGATTTTCTTCTCCCAAGGTCACACCCAACAGAATGGGTGCCTCAGGATTTCTGAGATCCGGTCATCCCCGTTTTTTGACTAGAGGTTTCCCAGATCTTCCGTTAGCTTGACGAGATGGAGGCCAGGCTATGCGTCATTTTTCTTACTGTAACTGGATAAACATTAACTTTCTAGCAGGTACAAAAAACAACTTAGCCTGACATTTTACGCTTGAACAAACTCCAACTAAATGAGTAGCCAATGAAACAGCCATCCCCTTTCACACAGCCCACCATGTCATTTTAACTACCATTGCTAATGTACTTTTTGAATGACATCACTGGAAGACTTTCATTTCACTCAGCTAAATAAAAAGAAACTTTCTACTTACAAGTCTGATTTTCAATGGCAAATGTGCAAAGTAACTGCCCTCGCTCAGCAGCAATTTCAGCTCATTCCCCTCTAAAGTTGACTGGGAAGAATGTTCATGCGAATGTGATGGCTGACAAACATCAGTTGTCTCATCCTCAAAATTATTGCATATGAATCTCAGCCTTGCAAAGTGGAACTGATGTGATTCTGTAGTTCCCAAATAGACATACAATTGCAGTAGTCAACCCAGGTCAAACACATTCCATATACAGCTCTTGAACTTCTGCACTCGCAAGGCAACGGTCAGGCTAGCTCCAAGGCTACCCACACAACGAACCACGGGAGTGGTAATAGGAGGCATACCTTCCTCACATTCTCCCAATTTCTTATCCAAGGGATAATCTTCAGCTGAAGGCCATTTGTAAGCGATTGAAGAATTTTGTGAACATTTAATATCCTCCCCACATGGACGTCATCTAGCCTTTTGCTCGTTGTGTGTCAGGATGGCCGAGCGGTCGAAGGCGCTGTGTCGAGGTCGCAGTCTCCTCTGGAGGCGTGGGTTCAAATCCCGCTCCTGACAAAGCTTTGCAAATGAAGAATGCTTTATGTAGCGTTTGTTGAAACATGAGCAAATCAACCTCGTTAACAAAACAAGGGACTTGTCCTTTGGCAATTTCACCTCTGCTGTTGGGCTTGCGTTAACAGTGAAACTCACAGTGCTTGCAGCAGCAGTGGTGGTGGTGTTGAGTGTTTCTTCACATGCAGCAGAGCATTGATGATACGACCAAAGAAAGCAATTTTGGAAACGGGCAAACATTATGCAATTCCTGTATGCAGTAAGGCCCGAAAAGCCTGCACATAGGGATTCTGCCACAAGGGGCTCGTCCGGGATTTGAACCCGGGACCTCTCGCACCCTAAGCGAGAATCATACCCCTAGACCAACGAGCCAGAGAAACTAACTTTGTTGCCTCTTTTTTTTTCTTTTTTTCCTTCATTCTTCAGACTATAATTGAAAGCAAGGAACGCAATCACATTTTATGAATGAAGAGTAAGAAGCCTCTCCCATTCGTGTTGATAGTTGGATCTTTTCCCACAGTGGGAATTTAACCTCCGCACCACAGGTCACATTTCGCCGGCCAAAAGTGTCAAAGGTCAAGGCATTGGTGGTTCAGTGGTAGAGTTCTCGCCTGCCACGCGGGAGGCCCGGGTTTGATTCCCGGCCAATGCACGTTGGTTTTCCAACTACTCTTAAGTTGTTTGAAAGAGTGAAGTCGCTCTTGGGCCTTCGCAGTACACTCGAGCTATTAGCTTATCTAAGCAGCATTTTGTCAGGCGGACAGAATTTAGGGGAAAGTCAAGGACCAAAGTTGCTTAGAAAAGGCCAGATATACAGTGGGCTGTGGTCTTTCTTAAGCCATTAACTGCCATTGCTAATGTACTTTTTGAATGACATCACTGGAAGACTTTCATTTCACTCAGCTAAATAAAAAGAAACTTTCTACTTACAAGTCTGATTTTCAATGGCAAATGTGCAAAGTAACTGCCCTCGCTCAGCAGCAACAGCTCTGCTGTTGGGCTTGCGTTAACGCTGCAGCTTACAGCAGTGGTGTTGAGTGTTTCTTCACATGCAGCAAAGCATTGATGACACGACGAAAGAAAGCAATTTTGGAAACGGGCAAACATTATGCAATTCCTGTATGCAGTAAGGCCCTGCAGGACCGAAAAGCCCGCACATAGGGATTATGCTACAAGGGGCTCGTCCGGGATTTGAACCCGGGACCTCTCGCACCCAAAGCGAGAATCATACCCCTAGACCAACGAGCCATATAGCTCCCACTTTTTGTTTGTTTTTTTTGGTTTGTTTTTTTAACTTTTATTGTCATTCTTCCATCCTGTAACTAAGTCAAAACAGGGAAACTTGTTTCTACCACAACAAGAAAACTAACAACACGTGCAGGTTTGTAAGGCAGATTTTCTTCTCCCAAGGGCACACCCAACAGAATGGGTGCCTCAGGATTTCTGAGATCCGGTCATCCCCGTTTTTTGACTAGAGGTTTCCCAGACCTTCCGTTAGCTTGACGAGATGGAGGCCAGGCTATGCGTCATTTTTCTTACTGTAACTGGATAAACATTAACTTTCTAGCAGGTACAAAAAACAACTTAGCCTGACATTTTACGCTTGAACAAACTCCAACTAAATGAGTAGCCAATGAAACAGCCATCCCCTTTCAAACAGGCCACCATGTCATTTTAACTACCATTGCTAATGTACTTTTTGAATGACATCGCTGGAAGACTTTCATTTCACTCAGCTAAATAAAAAGAAACTTTCTACTTACAAGTCTGATTTTCAATGGCAAATGTGCAAAGTAGCTGCCCTCGCTCAGCAGCAATTTCAGCTCTTTCCCCTCTAAAGTTGACTGGGAAGAATGCTCATGCGAATGTGATGGCTGACAAACATCAGTTGTCTCATCCTCAAAATTATTGCAAATGAATCTCAGCCTTGCAAAGTGGAACTGGTGTGATTCTGTAGTTCCCAAATAGACATACAATTGCAGTAGTCAAACCAGGTCAAACACATTCCATATACAGCTCTTGACCTTCTGCACTCGCAAGGCAACGGTCAGGCTAGCTCCAATGCTACCCACACAACTAACCACGGGAGTGGTAATAGGAAGCATACCTTCCTCACATTCTCCCAATTTCTTATCCAAGGGATAATCTTCAGCTGAAGGCCATTTGTAAGCGATTGAAGAATTTTGTGAACATTTAATATCCTCCCCACATGGACGTCATCTAGCCTTTTGCTCGTCGTGTGTCAGGATGGCCGAGCGGTCGAAGGCGCTGTGTCGAGGTCGCAGTCTCCTCTGGAGGCGTGGGTTCAAATCCCGCTCCTGACAAAGCTTTGCAAATGAAAAATGCTTTATGCAGCGTTTGTTGAAACATGAGCAAATCAACCTCGTTAACAAAACAAGGGACTTGTCCTTTGGCAATTTCACCTCTGCTGTTGGGCTTGCGTTAACAGTGAAACGCACAGCGCTTGCACAGTGGTGGTGGTGTTGATGGTTTCTTCACATGCAGCAAAGCATTGATGATACGACCAAAGAAAGCAATTTTGGAAACGGGCAAACATTATGCAATTCCTGTATGCAGTAAGGCCCGAAAAGCCTGCACATATGGATTCTGCTACAAGGGGCTCGTCCGGGATTTGAACCCGGGACCTCTCGCACCCTAAGCGAGAATCATACCCCTAGACCAACGAGCCACAGAAACTAACTTTATTGCCTCTTTTTTTCTTTTTTTCCTTCATTCTTCAGACTATAATTGAAAGCAAGGAACGCAATCACATTTTATGAATGAAGAGTAAGAAGCCTCTCCCATTCGTGTTGATAGTTGGATCTTTTCCCACAGTGGGAATTTAACCTCCGCACCACAAGTAACATTTGGCCGGCCAAAAATGTCAAAGGCCAAGGCATTGGTGGTTCAGTGGTAGAATTCTCGCCTGCCACGCGGGAGGCCCGGGTTCGATTCCCGGCCAATGCACGTTGGTTTTCCAACTACTCTTAAGTTGTTTGAAAGAGTGAAGTCGCTCTTGGGCCTTCGCAGTACACTCGAGCTATTAGCTTATCTAAGCAGCATTTTGTCAGGCGGACAGAATTTAGGGGAAAGTCAAGGACCAAAGTTGCTTAGAAAAGGCCAGATATACAGTGGGCCGTGGTCTTTCTTAAGCCATTAACTGCCATTGCTAATGTACTTTTTGAATGACATCATTGGAAGACTTTCATTTCACTCAGCTAAATAAAAACAAACTTTCTACTTACAAGTCTGATTTTCAATGGCAAATGTGCAAAGTAGCTGCCCTCGCTCAGCAGCAATTTCAGCTCTTTCCCCTCTAACGTTGACTGGGAAGAATGCTCATGCGAATGTGATGGCTGACAAACATCAGTTGTCTCATCCTCAAAATTATTGCAAATGAATCTCAGCCTTGCAAAGTGGAACTGGTGTGATTCTGTAGTTCCCAAATAGACATACAATTGCAGTAGTCAAACCAGGTCAAACACATTCCATATACAGCTCTTGACCTTCTGCACTCGCAAGGCAACGGTCAGGCTAGCTCCAATGCTACCCACACAACTAACCACGGGAGTGGTAATAGGAAGCATACCTTCCTCACATTCTCCCAATTTCTTATCCAAGGGATAATCTTCAGCTGAAGGCCATTTGTAAGCGATTGAAGAATTTTGTGAACATTTAATATCCTCCCCACATGGACGTCATCTAGCCTTTTGCTCGTCGTGTGTCAGGATGGCCGAGCGGTCGAAGGCGCTGTGTCGAGGTCGCAGTCTCCTCTGGCGGCGTGGGTTCAAATCCCGCTCCTGACAAAGCTTTGCAAATGAAGAATGCTTTATGTAGCGTTTGTTGAAACATGAGCAAATCAACCTCGTTAACAAAACAAGGGACTTGTCCTTTGGCAATTTCACCTCTGCGGTTGGGCTTGCGTTAACAGTGAAACTCACAGTGCTTGCAGCAGCAGTGGTGGTGTTGAGTGTTTCTTCACATGCAGCAAAGCATTGATGATACGACCAAAGAAAGCAATTTTGGAAACGGGCAAACATTATGCAATTCCTGTATGCAGTAAGGCCCGAAAAGCCTGCACATAGGGATTCTGCCACAAGGGGCTCGTCCGGGATTTGAACCCGGGACCTCTCGCACCCTAAGCGAGAATCATACCCCTAGACCAACGAGCCACAGAAACTAACTTTATTGCCTCTTTTTTTTCTTTTTTTCCTTCATTCGTCAGACTATAATTGAAAGCAAGGAACGCAATCACATTTTATGAATGAAGAGTAAGAAGCCTCTCCCATTTGTGTTGATAGTTGGATCTTTTCCCACAGTGGGAATTTAACCTCCGCACCACAGGTCACATTTCGCCGGCCAAAAGTGTCAAAGGTCAAGGCATTGGTGGTTCAGTGGTAGAATTCTCGCCTGCCACGCGGGAGGCCCGGGTTCGATTCCCGGCCAATGCACGTTGGTTTCCCAACTACTCTTAAGTTGTTTGAAAGGGTGAAGTCGCTCTTGGGCCTTCGCAGTACACTCGAGCTATTAGCTTATCTAAGCAGCATTTTGTCAGGCGGACAGAATTTAGGGGAAAGTCAAGGACCAAAGTTGCTTAGAAAAGCCCAGATATACAGTGGGCCGTGGTCTTTCTTAAGCCATTAACTGCCATTGCTAATGTACTTTTTGAATGACATCATTGGAAGACTTTCATTTCACTCAGCTAAATAAAAAGAAACTTTCTACTTACAAGTCTGATTTTCAATGGCAAATGTGCAAAGGAGCTGCCCTCGCTCAGCAGCAATTTCAGCTCTTTCCCCTCTAACGTTGACTGGGAAGAATGCTCATGCGAATGTGATGGCTGACAAACATCAGTTGTCTCATCCTCAAAATTATTGCCAATGAATCTCAGCCTTGCAAAGTGGAACTGGTGTGATTCTGTAGTTCCCAAATAGACATACAATTGCAGTAGTCAAACCAGTTCAAACACATTCCATATACAGCTCTTGACCTTCTGCACTCGCAAGGCAACGGTCAGGCTAGCTCCAATGCTACCCACACAACTAACCACGGGAGTGGTAATAGGAAGCATACCTTCCTCACATTCTCCCAATTTCTTATCCAAGGGATAATCTTCAGCTGAAGGCCATTTGTAAGCGATTGAAGAATTTTGTGAACATTTAATATCCTCCCCACATGGACGTCATCTAGCCTTTTGCTCGTCGTGTGTCAGGATGGCCGAGCGGTCGAAGGCGCTGTGTCGAGGTCGCAGTCTCCTCTGGCGGCGTGGGTTCAAATCCCGCTCCTGACAAAGCTTTGCAAATGAAGAATGCTTTATGTAGCGTTTGTTGAAACATGAGCAAATCAACCTCGTTAACAAAACAAGGGACTTGTCCTTTGGCAATTTCACCTCTGCGGTTGGGCTTGCGTTAACAGTGAAACTCACAGTGCTTGGAGCAGCAGTGGTGGTGTTGAGTGTTTCTTCACATGCAGCAAAGCATTGATGATACGACCAAAGAAAGCAATTTTGGAAACGGGCAAACATTATGCAATTCCTGTATGCAGTAAGGCCCGAAAAGCCTGCACATAGGGATTCTGCCACAAGGGGCTCGTCCGGGATTTGAACCAGGGACCTCTCGCACCCTAAGCGAGAATCATACCCCTAGACCAACGAGCCACAGAAACTAACTTTATTGCCTCTTTTTTTTCTTTTTTTCCTTCATTCGTCAGACTATAATTGAAAGCAAGGAACGCAATCACATTTTATGAATGAAGAGTAAGAAGCCTCTCCCATTTGTGTTGATAGTTGGATCTTTTCCCACAGTGGGAATTTAACCTCCGCACCACAGGTGACATTTCGCCGGCCAAAAGTGTCAAAGGTCAAGGCATTGGTGGTTCAGTGGTAGAATTCTCGCCTGCCACGCGGGAGGCCCGGGTTCGATTCCCGGCCAATGCACGTTGGTTTTCCAACTACTCTTAAGTTGTTTGAAAGAGTGAAGTCGCTCTTGGGCCTTCGCAGTACACTCGAGCTATTAGCTTATCTAAGCAGCATTTTGTCAGGCGGACAGAATTTAGGGGAAAGTCAAGGACCAAAGTTGCTTAGAAAAGCCCAGATATACAGTGGGCCGTGGTCTTTCTTAAGCCATTAACTGCCATTGCTAATGTACTTTTTGAATGACATCATTGGAAGACTTTCATTTCACTCAGCTAAATAAAAAGAAACTTTCTACTTACAAGTCTGATTTTCAATGGCAAATGTGCAAAGTAGCTGCCCTCGCTCAGCAGCAATTTCAGCTCTTTCCCCTCTAACGTTGACTGGGAAGAATGCTCATGCGAATGTGATGGCTGACAAACATCAGTTGTCTCATCCTCAAAATTATTGCCAATGAATCTCAGCCTTGCAAAGTGGAACTGGTGTGATTCTGTAGTTCCCAAATAGACATACAATTGCAGTAGTCAAACCAGGTCAAACACATTCCATATACAGCTCTTGACCTTCTGCACTCGCAAGGCAACGGTGAGGCTAGCTCCAATGCTACCCACACAACTAACCACGGGAGTGGTAATAGGAAGCATACCTTCCTCACATTCTCCCAATTTCTTATCCAAGGGATAATCTTCAGCTGAAGGCCATTTGTAAGCGATTGAAGAATTTTGTGAACATTTAATATCCTCCCCACATGGACGTCATCTAGCCTTTTGCTCGTCGTGTGTCAGGATGGCCGAGCGGTCGAAGGCGCTGTGTCGAGGTCGCAGTCTCCTCTGGCGGCGTGGGTTCAAATCCCGCTCCTGACAAAGCTTTGCAAATGAAAAATGCTTTATGTAGCGTTTGTTGAAACATGAGCAAATCAACCTCGTTAACAAAACAAGGGACTTGTCCTTTGGCAATTTCACCTCTGCGGTTGGGCTTGCGTTAACAGTGAAACTCACAGTGCTTGCAGCAGCAGTGGTGGTGTTGAGTGTTTCTTCACATGCAGCAAAGCATTGATGATACGACCAAAGAAAGCAATTTTGGAAACGGGCAAACATTATGCAATTCCTGTATGCAGTAAGGCTCGAAAAGCCTGCACATAGGGATTCTGCCACAAGGGGCTCGTCCGGGATTTGAACCCGGGACCTCTCGCACCCTAAGCGAGAATCATACCCCTAGACCAACGAGCCACAGAAACTAACTTTATTGCCTCTTTTTTTTCTTTTTTTCCTTCATTCGTCAGACTATAATTGAAAGCAAGGAACGCAATCACATTTTATGAATGAAGAGTAAGAAGCCTCTCCCATTTGTGTTGATAGTTGGATCTTTTCCCACAGTGGGAATTTAACCTCCGCACCACAGGTGACATTTTGCCGGCCAAAAGTGTCAAAGGTCAAGGCATTGGTGGTTCAGTGGTAGAATTCTCGCCTGCCACGCGGGAGGCCCGGGTTCGATTCCCGGCCAATGCACGTTGGTTTTCCAACTACTCTTAAGTTGTTTGAAAGAGTGAAGTCGCTCTTGGGCCTTCGCAGTACACTCGAGCTATTAGCTTATCTAAGCAGCATTTTGTCAGGCGGACAGAATTTAGGGGAAAGTCAAGGACCAAAGTTGCTTAGAAAAGCCCAGATATACAGTGGGCCGTGGTCTTTCTTAAGCCATTAACTGCCATTGCTAATGTACTTTTTGAATGACATCATTGGAAGACTTTCATTTCACTCAGCTAAATAAAAAGAAACTTTCTACTTACAAGTCTGATTTTCAATGGCAAATGTGCAAAGTAACTGCCCTCGCTCAGCAGCAATTTCAGCTCATTCCCCTCTAAAGTTGACTGGGAAGAATGCTCATGCGAATGTGATGGCTGACAAACATCAGTTGTCTCATCCTCAAAATTATTGCATATGAATCTCAGCCTTGCAAAGTGGAACTGATGTGATTCTGTACTTCCCAAATAGACATACAATTGCAGTAGTCAACCCAGGTCAAACACATTCCATATACAGCTCTTGACCTTCTGCACTCGCAAGGCAACGGTCAGGCTAGCTCCAAGGCTACCCACCCAACTAACCACGGGAGTGGTAATAGGAAGCATACCTTGCTCACATTCTCCCAATTTCTTATCTAGGGGATAATCTGCAGCGGAAGGCCGTTTTTAAGCGATTGAAGAATTTTTTGAGCATTTTATATCCTCCCCACATGGACGTCATCTAGCTTTTTCCTCATCGTGTGTCAGGATGGCCGAGTGGTCGAAGGCGCTGTGTCTAGGTCGCAGTCTCCTCTGGAGGCGTGGGTTCAAATCCCACTCCTGACACAGCTTTGCAAATGAAGACTGCATTATGTAGCGTTTGTCAAAACATGAGCAACGCAACCTTGTTAACAAAACAAGCGAATTGTCCTTTGGTAGTTTCAGCTCTGCTGTTGGGCTTGCGTTAACGCTGCAGCTTACAGCCGTGGTGTTGAGTGTTTCTTCACATGCAGCAAAGCATTGATGACACGACCAAAGAAAGCAATTTTGGAAACGGGCAAAAATTATGCAATTCCTGTATGCAGTAAGGCCCTGCAGGATGGAAAAGCCAGCACATAGGGATTATGCTACAAGGGGCTCGTCCGGGATTTGAACCCGGGACCTCTCGCACCCAAAGCGAGAATCATACCCCTAGACCAACGAGCCATATAGCTCCCACTTTTTGTTTGTTTTTTTTTGGTTTGTTTTTTTAACTTTTATTGTCATTCTTCCATCCTGTAACTAAGTCAAAACAGGGAAACTTGTTTCTACCACAACAAGAAAACTAACAACACGTGCAGGTTTGTAAAGCAGATTTTCTTCTCCCAAGGTCACACCCAACAGAATGGGTGCCTCAGGATTTCTGAGATCCGGTCATCCCCGTTTTTTGACTAGAGGTTTCCCAGACCTTCCGTTAGCTTGACGAGATGGAGGCCAGGCTATGCGTCATTTTTCTTACTGTAACTGGATAAACATTAACTTTCTAGCAGGTACAAAAAACAACTTAGCCTGACATTTTACGCTTGAACAAACTCCAACTAAATGAGTAGCCAATGAAACAGCCATCCCCTTTCACACAGGCCACCATGTCATTTTAACTACCATTGCTAATGTACTTTTTGAATGACATCGCTGGAAGACTTTCATTTCACTCAGCTAAATAAAAAGAAACTTTCTACTTACAAGTCTGATTTTCAATGGCAAATGTGCAAAGTAGCTGCCCTCGCTCAGCAGCAATTTCAGCTCTTTCCCCTCTAAAGTTGACTGGGAAGAATGCTCATGCGAATGTGATGGCTGACAAACATCAGTTGTCTCATCCTCAAAATTATTGCAAATGAATCTCAGCCTTGCAAAGTGGAACTGGTGTGATTCTGTAGTTCCCAAATAGACATACAATTGCAGTAGTCAAACCAGGTCAAACACATTCCATATACAGCTCTTGACCTTCTGCACTCGCAAGGCAACGGTCAGGCTAGCTCCAATGCTACCCACACAACTAACCACGGGAGTGGTAATAGGAAGCATACCTTCCTCACATTCTCCCAATTTCTTATCCAAGGGATAATCTTCAGCTGAAGGCCATTTGTAAGCGATTGAAGAATTTTGTGAACATTTAATATCCTCCCCACATGGACATCATCTAGCCTTTTGCTCGTCGTGTGTCAGGATGGCCGAGCGGTCGAAGGCGCTGTGTCGAGGTCGCAGTCTCCTCTGGAGGCGTGGGTTCAAATCCCGCTCCTGACAAAGCTTTGCAAATGAAAAATGCTTTACGTAGCGTTTGTTGAAACATGAGCAAATCAACCTCGTTAACAAAACAAGGGACTTGTCCTTTGGCAATTTCACCTCTGCTGTTGGGCTTGCGTTAACAGTGAAACTCACAGTGCTTGCAGCAGCAGTTGTGGTGTTGAGTGTTTCGTCACATGCAGCAAAGCATTGATGATACGACCAAAGAAAGCAATTTTGGAAACGGGCAAACATTATGCAATTCCTGTATGCAGTAAGGCCCGAAAAGCCTGCACATAGGGATTCTGCCACAAGGGGCTCGTCCGGGATTTGAACCCGGGCCCTCTCGCACCCTAAGCGAGAATCATACCCCTAGACCAACGAGCCACAGAAACTAACGTTATTGCCTCTTTTTTTCTTTTTTTCCTTCATTCTTCAGACTATAATTGAAAGCAAGGAACGCAATCACATTTTATGAATGAAGAGTAAGAAGCCTCTCCCATTCGTGTTGATAGTTGGATCTTTTCCCACAGTGGGAATTTAACCTCCGCACCACAAGTAACATTTCGCCGGCCAAAAGTGTCAAAGGTCAAGGCATTGGTGGTTCAGTGGTAGAATTCTCGCCTGCCACGCGGGAGGCCCGGGTTCGATTCCCGGCCAATGCACGTTGGTTTTCCAACTACTCTTAAGTTGTTTGAAAGAGTGAAGTCGCTCTTGGGCCTTCGCAGTACACTCGAGCTATTAGCTTATCTAAGCAGCATTTTGTCAGGCGGACAGAATTTAGGGGAAAGTCAAGGACCAAAGTTGCTTAGAAAAGCCCAGATATACAGTGGGCCGTGGTCTTTCTTAAGCCATTAACTGCCATTGCTAATGTACTTTTTGAATGACATCATTGGAAGACTTTCATTTCACTCAGCTAAATAAAAAGAAACTTTCTACTTACAAGTCTGATTTTCAATGGCAAATGTGCAAAGTAGCTGCCCTCGCTCAGCAGCAATTTCAGCTCTTTCCCCTCTAACGTTGACTGGGAAGAATGCTCATGCGAATGTGATGGCTGACAAACATCAGTTGTCTCATCCTCAAAATTATTGCAAATGAATCTCAGCCTTGCAAAGTGGAACTGGTGTGATTCTGTAGTTCCCAAATAGACATACAATTGCAGTAGTCAAACCAGGTCAAACACATTCCATATACAGCTCTTGACCTTCTGCACTCGCAAGGCAACGGTCAGGCTAGCTCCAATGCTACCCACCCAACTAACCACGGGAGTGGTAATAGGAAGCATACCTTCCTCACATTCTCCCAATTTCTTATCCAAGGGATAATCTTCAGCTGAAGGCCATTTGTAAGCGATTGAAGAATTTTGTGAACATTTAATATCCTCCCCACATGGACATCATCTAGCCTTTTGCTCGTCGTGTGTCAGGATGGCCGAGTGGTCGAAGGCGCTGTGTCTAGGTCGCAGTCTCCTCTGGAGGCGTGGGTTCAAATCCCACTCCTGACACAGCTTTGCAAATGAAGACTGCATTATGTAGCGTTTGTCAAAACATGAGCAACGCAACCTCGTTAACAAAACAAGCGGATTGTCCTTTGGTAGTTTCAGCTCTGCTGTTGGGCTTGCGTTAACGCTGCAGCTTACAGCAGTGGTGTTGAGTGTTTCTTCACATGCAGCAAAGCATTGATGACACGACCAAAGAAAGCAATTTTGGAAACGGGCAAACATTATGCAATTCCTGTATGCAGTAAGGCCCTGCAGGATCGAAAAACCCGCACATAGGGATTATGCTACAAGGGGCTCGTCCGGGATTTGAACCCGGGACCTCTCGCACCCAAAGCGAGAATCATACCCCTAGACCAACGAGCCATATAGCTCCCACTTTTTGTTTGTTTTTTTTAGGTTTGTTTTTTTAACTTTTATTGTCATTCTTCCATCCTGTAACTAAGTCAAAACAGGGAAACTTGTTTCTACCACAACAAGAAAACTAACAACACGTGCCGGTTTGTAAGGCAGATTTTCTTCTCCCAAGGTCACACCCAACAGAATGGGTGCCTCAGGATTTCTGAGATCCGGTCATCCCCGTTTTTTGACTAGAGGTTTCCCAGACCTTCCGTTAGCTTGACGAGATGGAGGCCAGGCTATGCGTCATTTTTCTTACTGTAACTGGATAAACATTAACTTTCTAGCAGGTACAAAAAACAACTTAGCCTGACATTTTACGCTTGAACAAACTCCAACTAAATGAGTAGCCAATGAAACAGCCATCCCCTTTCACACAGGCCACCATGTCATTTTAACTACCATTGCTAATGTACTTTTTGAATGACATCGCTGGAAGACTTTCATTTCACTCAGCTAAATAAAAAGAAACTTTCTACTTACAAGTCTGATTTTCAATGGCAAATGTGCAAAGTAGCTGCCCTCGCTCAGCAGCAATTTCAGCTCTTTCCCCTCTAACGTTGACTGGGAAGAATGCTCATGCGAATGTGATGGCTGACAAACATCAGTTGTCTCATCCTCAAAATTATTGCAAATGAATCTCAGCCTTGCAAAGTGGAACTGGTGTGATTCTGTAGTTCCCAAATAGACATACAATTGCAGTAGTCAAACCAGGTCAAACACATTCCATATACAGCTCTTGACCTTCTGCACTCGCAAGGCAACGGTGAGGCTAGCTCCAATGCTACCCACACAACTAACCACGGGAGTGGTAATAGGAAGCATACCTTCCTCACATTCTCCCAATTTCTTATCCAAGGGATAATCTTCAGCTGAAGGCCATTTGTAAGCGATTGAAGAATTTTGTGAACATTTAATATCCTCCCCACATGGACATCATCTAGCCTTTTGCTCGTCGTGTGTCAGGATGGCCGAGCGGTCGAAGGCGCTGTGTCCAGGTCGCAGTCTCCTCTGGAGGCGTGGGTTCAAATCCCGCTCCTGACAAAGCTTTGCAAATGAAAAATGCTTTACGTAGCGTTTGTTGAAACATGAGCAAATCAACCTCGTTAACAAAACAAGGGACTTGTCCTTTGGCAATTTCACCTCTGCTGTTGGGCTTGCGTTAACAGTGAAACTCACAGTGCTTGCAACAGCAGTTGTGGTGTTGAGTGTTTCTTCACATGCAGCAAAGCATTGATGATACGACCAAAGAAAGCAATTTTGGAAACGGGCAAACATTATGCAATTCCTGTATGCAGTAAGGCCCGAAAAGCCTGCACATAGGGATTCTGCCACAAGGGGCTCGTCCGGGATTTGAACCCGGGACCTCTCGCACCCTAAGCGAGAATCATACCCCTAGACCAACGAGCCAGAGAAACTAACGTTATTGCCTCTTTTTTTTCTTTTTTTCCTTCATTCTTCAGACTATAATTGAAAGCAAGGAACGCAATCACATTTTATGAATGAAGAGTAAGAAGCCTCTCCCATTCGTGTTGATAGTTGGATCTTTTCCCACAGTGGGAATTTAACCTCCGCACCACAAGTAACATTTCGCCGGCCAAAAGTGTCAAAGGTCAAGGCATTGGTGGTTCAGTGGTAGAATTCTCGCCTGCCACGCGGGAGGCCCGGGTTCGATTCCCGGCCAATGCACGTTGGTTTTCCAACTACTCTTAAGTTGTTTGAAAGAGTGAAGTCGCTCTTGGGCCTTCGCAGTACACTCGAGCTATTAGCTTATCTAAGCAGCATTTTGTCAGGCGGACAGAATTTAGGGGAAAGTCAAGGACCAAAGTTGCTTAGAAAAGGCCAGATATACAGTGGGCCGTGGTCTTTCTTAAGCCATTAACTGCCATTGCTAATGTACTTTTTGAATGACATCATTGGAAGACTTTCATTTCACTCAGCTAAATAAAAAGAAACTTTCTACTTACAAGTCTGATTTTCAATGGCAAATGTGCAAAGTAGCTGCCCTCGCTCAGCAGCAATTTCAGCTCATTCCCCTCTAAAGTTGACTGGGAAGAATGCTCATGCGAATGTGATGGCTGACAAACATCAGTTGTCTCATCCTCAAAATTATTGCATATGAATCTCAGCCTTGCAAAGTGGAACTGATGTGATTCTGTAGTTCCCAAATAGACATACAATTGCAGTAGTCAACCCAGGTCAAACACATTCCATATACAGCTCTTGACCTTCTGCACTCGCAAGGCAACGGTCAGGCTAGCTCCAAGGCTACCCACCCAACTAACCACGGGAGTGGTAATAGGAAGCATACCTTCCTCACATTCTCCCAATTTCTTATCCAAGGGATAATCTTCAGCTGAAGGCCATTTGTAAGCGATTGAAGAATTTTGTGAACATTTAATATCCTCCCCACATGGACATCATCTAGCCTTTTGCTCGTCGTGTGTCAGGATGGCCGAGCGGTCGAAGGCGCTGTGTCGAGGTCGCAGTCTCCTCTGGAGGCGTGGGTTCAAATCCCGCTCCTGACAAAGCTTTGCAAATGAAAAATGCTTTATGTAGCGTTTGTTGAAACATGAGCAAATCAACCTCGTTAACAAAACAAGGGACTTGTCCTTTGGCAATTTCACCTCTGCTGTTGGGCTTGCGTTAACAGTGAAACTCACAGTGCTTGCAACAGCAGTTGTGGTGTTGAGTGTTTCTTCACATGCAGCAAAGCATTGATGATACGACCAAAGAAAGCAATTTTGGAAACGGGCAAACATTATGCAATTCCTGTATGCAGTAAGGCCCGAAAAGCCTGCACATAGGGATTCTGCCACAAGGGGCTCGTCCGGGATTTGAACCCGGGACCTCTCGCACCCTAAGCGAGAATCATACCCCTAGACCAACGAGCCAGAGAAACTAACGTTATTGCCTCTTTTTTTTCTTTTTTTCCTTCATTCTTCAGACTATAATTGAAAGCAAGGAACGCAATCACATTTTATGAATGAAGAGTAAGAAGCCTCTCCCATTCGTGTTGATAGTTGGATCTTTTCCCACAGTGGGAATTTAACCTCCGCACCACAAGTAACATTTCGCCGGCCAAAAGTGTCAAAGGTCAAGGCATTGGTGGTTCAGTGGTAGAATTCTCGCCTGCCACGCGGGAGGCCCGGGTTCGATTCCCGGCCAATGCACGTTGGTTTTCCAACTACTCTTAAGTTGTTTGAAAGAGTGAAGTCGCTCTTGGGCCTTCGCAGTACACTCGAGCTATTAGCTTATCTAAGCAGCATTTTGTCAGGCGGACAGAATTTAGGGGAAAGTCAAGGACCAAAGTTGCTTAGAAAAGCCCAGATATACAGTGGGCCGTGGTCTTTCTTAAGCCATTAACTGCCATTGCTAATGTACTTTTTGAATGACATCATTGGAAGACTTTCATTTCACTCAGCTAAATAAAAAGAAACTTTCTACTTACAAGTCTGATTTTCAATGGCAAATGTGCAAAGTAGCTGCCCTCGCTCAGCAGCAATTTCAGCTCATTCCCCTCTAAAGTTGACTGGGAAGAATGCTCATGCGAATGTGATGGCTGACAAACATCAGTTGTCTCATCCTCAAAATTATTGCATATGAATCTCAGCCTTGCAAAGTGGAACTGATGTGATTCTGTAGTTCCCAAATAGACATACAATTGCAGTAGTCAACCCAGGTCAAACACATTCCATATACAGCTCTTGACCTTCTGCACTCGCAAGGCAACGGTCAGGCTAGCTCCAAGGCTACCCACCCAACTAACCACGGGAGTGGTAATAGGAAGCATACCTTGCTCACATTCTCCCAATTTCTTATCTAGGGGATAATCTGCAGCGGAAGGCCGTTTTTAAGCGATTGAAGAATTTTTTGAGCATTTTATATCCTCCCCACATGGACGTCATCTAGCTTTTTCCTCATCGTGTGTCAGGATGGCCGAGTGGTCGAAGGCGCTGTGTCTAGGTCGCAGTCTCCTCTGGAGGCGTGGGTTCAAATCCCACTCCTGACACAGCTTTGCAAATGAAGACTGCATTATGTAGCGTTTGTCAAAACATGAGCAACGCAACCTCGTTAACAAAACAAGCGAATTGTCCTTTGGTAGTTTCAGCTCTGCTGTTGGGCTTGCGTTAACGCTGCAGCTTACAGCAGTGGTGTTGAGTGTTTCTTCACATGCAGCAAAGCATTGATGACACGACCAAAGAAAGCAATTTTGGAAACGGGCAAACATTATGCAATTCCTGTATGCAGTAAGGCCCTGCAGGATCGAAAAGCCCGCACATAGGGATTATGCTACAAGGGGCTCGTCCGGGATTTGAACCCGGGACCTCTCGCACCCAAAGCGAGAATCATACCCCTAGACCAACGAGCCATATAGCTCCCACTTTTTGTTTGTTTTTTTTTGGTTTGTTTTTTTAACTTTTATTGTCATTCTTCCATCCTGTAACTAAGTCAAAACAGGGAAACTTGTTTCTACCACAACAAGAAAACTAACAACACGTGCAGGTTTGTAAGGCAGATTTTCTTCTCCCAAGGTCACACCCAACAGAATGGGTGCCTCAGGATTTCTGAGATCCGGTCATCCCCGTTTTTTGACTAGAGGTTTCCCAGACCTTCCGTTAGCTTGACGAGATGGAGGCCAGGCTATGCGTCATTTTTCTTACTGTAACTGGATAAACATTAACTTTCTAGCAGGTACAAAAAACAACTTAGCCTGACATTTTACGCTTGAACAAACTCCAACTAAATGAGTAGCCAATGAAACAGCCATCCCCTTTCACACAGGCCACCATGTCATTTTAACTACCATTGCTAATGTACTTTTTGAATGACATCGCTGGAAGACTTTCATTTCACTCAGCTAAATAAAAAGAAACTTTCTACTTACAAGTCTGATTTTCAATGGCAAATGTGCAAAGTAGCTGCCCTCGCTCAGCAGCAATTTCAGCTCTTTCCCCTCTAAAGTTGACTGGGAAGAATGCTCATGCGAATGTGATGGCTGACAAACATCAGTTGTCTCATCCTCACAATTATTGCAAATGAATCTCAGCCTTGCAAAGTGGAACTGGTGTGATTCTGTAGTTCCCAAATAGACATACAATTGCAGTAGTCAAACCAGGTCAAACACATTCCATATACAGCTCTTGACCTTCTGCACTCGCAAGGCAACGGTCAGGCTAGCTCCAATGCTACCCACACAACTAACCACGGGAGTGGTAATAGGAAGCATACCTTCCTCACATTCTCCCAATTTCTTATCCAAGGGATAATCTTCAGCTGAAGGCCATTTGTAAGCGATTGAAGAATTTTGTGAACATTTAATATCCTCCCCACATGGACGTCATCTAGCCTTTTGCTCGTCGTGTGTCAGGATGGCCGAGCGGTCGAAGGCGCTGTGTCGAGGTCGCAGTCTCCTCTGGAGGCGTGGGTTCAAATCCCGCTCCTGACAAAGCTTTGCAAATGAAAAATGCTTTATGTAGCGTTTGTTGAAACATGAGCAAATCAACCTCGTTAACAAAACAAGGGACTTGTCCTTTGGCAATTTCACCTCTGCTGTTGGGCTTGCGTTAACAGTGAAACTCACAGTGCTTGCAGCAGCAGTTGTGGTGTTGAGTGTTTCGTCACATGCAGCAAAGCATTGATGATACGACCAAAGAAAGCAATTTTGGAAAAAGGCAAACATTATGCAATTCCTGTATGCAGTAAGGCCCGAAAAGCCTGCACATAGGGATTCTGCCACAAGGGGCTCGTCCGGGATTTGAACCCGGGACCTCTCGCACCCTAAGCGAGAATCATACCCCTAGACCAACGAGCCAGAGAAACTAACGTTATTGCCTCTTTTTTTTCTTTTTTTCCTTCATTCTTCAGACTATAATTGAAAGCAAGGAACGCAATCACATTTTATGAATGAAGAGTAAGAAGCCTCTCCCATTCGTGTTGATAGTTGGATCTTTTCCCACAGTGGGAATTTAACCTCCGCACCACAAGTAACATTTCGCCGGCCAAAAGTGTCAAAGGTCAAAGCATTGGTGGTTCAGTGGTAGAATTCTCGCCTGCCACGCGGGAGGCCCGGGTTCGATTCCCGGCCAATGCACGTTGGTTTTCCAACTACTCTTAAGTTGTTTGAAAGAGTGAAGTCGCTCTTGGGCCTTCGCAGTACACTCGAGCTATTAGCTTAAATAAGCAGCATTTTGTCAGGCGGACAGAATTTAGGGGAAAGTCAAGGACCAAAGTTGCTTAGAAAAGCCCAGATATACAGTGGGCCGTGGTCTTTCTTAAGCCATTAACTGCCATTGCTAATGTACTTTTTGAATGACATCATTGGAAGACTTTCATTTCACTCAGCTAAATAAAAAGAAACTTTCTACTTACAAGTCTGATTTTCAATGGCAAATGTGCAAAGTAGCTGCCCTCGCTCAGCAGCAATTTCAGCTCATTCCCCTCTAACGTTGACTGGGAAGAATGCTCATGCGAATGTGATGGCTGACAAACATCAGTTGTCTCATCCTCAAAATTATTGCAAATGAATCTCAGCCTTGCAAAGTGGAACTGGTGTGATTCTGTAGTTCCCAAATAGACATACAATTGCAGTAGTCAAACCAGGTCAAACACATTCCATATACAGCTCTTGACCTTCTGCACTCGCAAGGCAACGGTCAGGCTAGCTCCAATGCTACCCACACAACTAACCACGGGAGTGGTAATAGGAAGCATACCTTCCTCACATTCTCCCAATTTCTTATCCAAGGGATAATCTTCAGCTGAAGGCCATTTGTAAGCGATTGAAGAATTTTGTGAACATTTAATATCCTCCCCACATGGACGTCATCTAGCCTTTTGCTCGTCGTGTGTCAGGATGGCCGAGCGGTCGAAGGCGCTGTGTCGAGGTCGCAGTCTCCTCTGGCGGCGTGGGTTCAAATCCCGCTCCTGACAAAGCTTTGCAAATGAAAAATGCTTTATGTAGCGTTTGTTGAAACATGAGCAAATCAACCTCGTTAACAAAACAAGGGACTTGTCCTTTGGCAATTTCACCTCTGCGGTTGGGCTTGCGTTAACAGTGAAACTCACAGTGCTTGCAGCAGCAGTGGTGGTGTTGAGTGTTTCTTCACATGCAGCAAAGCATTGATGATACGACCAAAGAAAGCAATTTTGGAAACGGGCAAACATTATGCAATTCCTGTATGCAGTAAGGCCCGAAAAGCCTGCACATAGGGATTCTGCCACAAGGGGCTCGTCCGGGATTTGAACCCGGGACCTCTCGCACCCTAAGCGAGAATCATACCCCTAGACCAACGAGCCACAGAAACTAACTTTATTGCCTCTTTTTTTTCTTTTTTTCCTTCATTCGTCAGACTATAATTGAAAGCAAGGAACGCAATCACATTTTATGAATGAAGAGTAAGAAGCCTCTCCCATTTGTGTTGATAGTTGGATCTTTTCCCACAGTGGGAATTTAACCTCCGCACCACAGGTGACATTTCGCCGGCCAAAAGTGTCAAAGGTCAAGGCATTGGTGGTTCAGTGGTAGAATTCTCGCCTGCCACGCGGGAGGCCCGGGTTCGATTCCCGGCCAATGCACGTTGGTTTTCCAACTACTCTTAAGTTGTTTGAAAGAGTGAAGTCGCTCTTGGGCCTTCGCAGTACACTCGAGCTATTAGCTTATCTAAGCAGCATTTTGTCAGGCGGACAGAATTTAGGGGAAAGTCAAGGACCAAAGTTGCTTAGAAAAGCCCAGATATACAGTGGGCCGTGGTCTTTCTTAAGCCATTAACTGCCATTGCTAATGTACTTTTTGAATGACATCATTGGAAGACTTTCATTTCACTCAGCTAAATAAAAAGAAACTTTCTACTTACAAGTCTGATTTTCAATGGCAAATGTGCAAAGTAGCTGCCCTCGCTCAGCAGCAATTTCAGCTCTTTCCCCTCTAACGTTGACTGGGACGAATGCTCATGCGAATGTGATGGCTGACAAACATCAGTTGTCTCATCCTCAAAATTATTGCAAATGAATCTCAGCCTTGCAAAGTGGAACTGGTGTGATTCTGTAGTTCCCAAATAGACATACAATTGCAGTAGTCAAACCAGGTCAAACACATTCCATATACAGCTCTTGACCTTCTGCACTCGCAAGGCAACGGTCAGGCTAGCTCCAATGCTACCCACACAACTAACCACGGGAGTGGTAATAGGAAGCATACCTTCCTCACATTCTCCCAATTTCTTATCCAAGGGATAATCTTCAGCTGAAGGCCATTTGTAAGCGATTGAAGAATTTTGTGAACATTTAATATCCTCCCCACATGGACGTCATCTAGCCTTTTGCTCGTCGTGTGTCAGGATGGCCGAGCGGTCGAAGGCGCTGTGTCGAGGTCGCAGTCTCCTCTGGAGGCGTGGGTTCAAATCCCGCTCCTGACAAAGCTTTGCAAATGAAAAATGCTTTATGTAGCGTTTGTTGAAACATGAGCAAATCAACCTCGTTAACAAAACAAGGGACTTGTCCTTTGGCAATTTCACCTCTGCTGTTGGGCTTGCGTTAACAGTGAAACTCACAGTGCTTGCAGCAGCAGTTGTGGTGTTGAGTGTTTCGTCACATGCAGCAAAGCATTGATGATACGACCAAAGAAAGCAATTTTGGAAACGGGCAAACATTATGCAATTCCTGTATGCAGTAAGGCCCGAAAAGCCTGCACATAGGGATTCTGCCACAAGGGGCTCGTCCGGGATTTGAACCCGGGACCTCTCGCACCCTAAGCGAGAATCATACCCCTAGACCAACGAGCCAGAGAAACTAAAGTTATTGCCTCTTTTTTTTCTTTTTTTCCTTCATTCTTCAGACTATAATTGAAAGCAAGGAACGCAATCACATTTTATGAATGAAGAGTAAGAAGCCTCTCCCATTCGTGTTGATAGTTGGATCTTTTCCCACAGTGGGAATTTAACCTCCGCACCACAAGTAACATTTCGCCGGCCAAAAGTGTCAAAGGTCAAGGCATTGGTGGTTCAGTGGTAGAATTCTCGCCTGCCACGCGGGAGGCCCGGGTTCGATTCCCGGCCAATGCACGTTGGTTTTCCAACTACTCTTAAGTTGTTTGAAAGAGTGAAGTCGCTCTTGGGCCTTCGCAGTACACTCGAGCTATTAGCTTATCTAAGCAGCATTTTGTCAGGCGGACAGAATTTAGGGGAAAGTCAAGGACCAAAGTTGCTTAGAAAAGCCCAGATATACAGTGGGCCGTGGTCTTTCTTAAGCCATTAACTGCCATTGCTAATGTACTTTTTGAATGACATCATTGGAAGACTTTCATTTCACTCAGCTAAATAAAAAGAAACTTTCTACTTACAAGTCTGATTTTCAATGGCAAATGTGCAAAGTAGCTGCCCTCGCTCAGCAGCAATTTCAGCTCATTCCCCTCTAAAGTTGACTGGGAAGAATGCTCATGCGAATGTGATGGCTGACAAACATCAGTTGTCTCATCCTCAAAATTATTGCATATGAATCTCAGCCTTGCAAAGTGGAACTGATGTGATTCTGTAGTTCCCAAATAGACATACAATTGCAGTAGTCAACCCAGGTCAAACACATTCCATATACAGCTCTTGACCTTCTGCACTCGCAAGGCAACGGTCAGGCTAGCTCCAAGGCTACCCACCCAACTAACCACGGGAGTGGTAATAGGAAGCATACCTTGCTCACA
The DNA here is from genome assembly GCF_029633865.1 of Lampris incognitus. Taxonomy (NCBI): domain Eukaryota; kingdom Metazoa; phylum Chordata; class Actinopteri; order Lampriformes; family Lampridae; genus Lampris; species Lampris incognitus. The sequence continues at coordinate 64,054,051 of NC_079216.1, forward strand.
TTCTCCCAATTTCTTATCTAGGGGATAATCTGCAGCGGAAGGCCGTTTTTAAGCGATTGAAGAATTTTTTGAGCATTTTATATCCTCCCCACATGGACGTCATCTAGCTTTTTCCTCATCGTGTGTCAGGATGGCCGAGCGGTCGAAGGCGCTGTGTCTAGGTCGCAGTCTCCTCTGGAGGCGTGGGTTCAAATCCCACTCCTGACACAGCTTTGCAAATGAAGACTGCATTATGTAGCGTTTGTCAAAACATGAGCAACGCAACCTCGTTAACAAAACAAGCGAATTGTCCTTTGGTAGTTTCAGCTCTGCTGTTGGGCTTGCGTTAACGCTGCAGCTTACAGCAGTGGTGTTGAGTGTTTCTTCACATGCAGCAAAGCATTGATGACACGACCAAAGAAAGCAATTTTGGAAACGGGCAAACATTATGCAATTCCTGTATGCAGTAAGGCCCTGCAGGATCGAAAAGCCCGCACATAGGGATTATGCTACAAGGGGCTCGTCCGGGATTTGAACCCGGGACCTCTCGCACCCAAAGCGAGAATCATACCCCTAGACCAACGAGCCATATAGCTCCCACTTTTTGTTTGTTTTTTTTTGGTTTGTTTTTTTAACTTTTATTGTCATTCTTCCATCCTGTAACTAAGTCAAAACAGGGAAACTTGTTTCTACCACAACAAGAAAACTAACAACACGTGCAGGTTTGTAAGGCAGATTTTCTTCTCCCAAGGTCACACCCAACAGAATGGGTGCCTCAGGATTTCTGAGATCCGGTCATCCCCGTTTTTTGACTAGAGGTTTCCCAGACCTTCCGTTAGCTTGACGAGATGGAGGCCAGGCTATGCGTCATTTTTCTTACTGTAACTGGATAAACATTAACTTTCTAGCAGGTACAAAAAACAACTTAGCCTGACATTTTACGCTTGAACAAACTCCAACTAAATGAGTAGCCAATGAAACAGCCATCCCCTTTCACACAGGCCACCATGTCATTTTAACTACCATTGCTAATGTACTTTTTGAATGACATCGCTGGAAGACTTTCATTTCACTCAGCTAAATAAAAAGAAACTTTCTACTTACAAGTCTGATTTTCAATGGCAAATGTGCAAAGTAGCTGCCCTCGCTCAGCAGCAATTTCAGCTCTTTCCCCTCTAAAGTTGACTGGGAAGAATGCTCATGCGAATGTGATGGCTGACAAACATCAGTTGTCTCATCCTCACAATTATTGCAAATGAATCTCAGCCTTGCAAAGTGGAACTGGTGTGATTCTGTAGTTCCCAAATAGACATACAATTGCAGTAGTCAAACCAGGTCAAACACATTCCATATACAGCTCTTGACCTTCTGCACTCGCAAGGCAACGGTCAGGCTAGCTCCAATGCTACCCACACAACTAACCACGGGAGTGGTAATAGGAAGCATACCTTCCTCACATTCTCCCAATTTCTTATCCAAGGGATAATCTTCAGCTGAAGGCCATTTGTAAGCGATTGAAGAATTTTGTGAACATTTAATATCCTCCCCACATGGACGTCATCTAGCCTTTTGCTCGTCGTGTGTCAGGATGGCCGAGCGGTCGAAGGCGCTGTGTCGAGGTCGCAGTCTCCTCTGGAGGCGTGGGTTCAAATCCCGCTCCTGACAAAGCTTTGCAAATGAAAAATGCTTTATGTAGCGTTTGTTGAAACATGAGCAAATCAACCTCGTTAACAAAACAAGGGACTTGTCCTTTGGCAATTTCACCTCTGCTGTTGGGCTTGCGTTAACAGTGAAACTCACAGTGCTTGCAGCAGCAGTTGTGGTGTTGAGTGTTTCGTCACATGCAGCAAAGCATTGATGATACGACCAAAGAAAGCAATTTTGGAAAAAGGCAAACATTATGCAATTCCTGTATGCAGTAAGGCCCGAAAAGCCTGCACATAGGGATTCTGCCACAAGGGGCTCGTCCGGGATTTGAACCCGGGACCTCTCGCACCCTAAGCGAGAATCATACCCCTAGACCAACGAGCCAGAGAAACTAACGTTATTGCCTTTTTTTTTCTTTTTTTCCTTCATTCTTCAGACTATAATTGAAAGCAAGGAACGCAATCACATTTTATGAATGAAGAGTAAGAAGCCTCTCCCATTCGTGTTGATAGTTGGATCTTTTCCCACAGTGGGAATTTAACCTCCGCACCACAAGTAACATTTCGCCGGCCAAAAGTGTCAAAGGTCAAAGCATTGGTGGTTCAGTGGTAGAATTCTCGCCTGCCACGCGGGAGGCCCGGGTTCGATTCCCGGCCAATGCACGTTGGTTTTCCAACTACTCTTAAGTTGTTTGAAAGAGTGAAGTCGCTCTTGGGCCTTCGCAGTACACTCGAGCTATTAGCTTATCTAAGCAGCATTTTGTCAGGCGGACAGAATTTAGGGGAAAGTCAAGGACCAAAGTTGCTTAGAAAAGCCCAGATATACAGTGGGCCGTGGTCTTTCTTAAGCCATTAACTGCCATTGCTAATGTACTTTTTGAATGACATCATTGGAAGACTTTCATTTCACTCAGCTAAATAAAAAGAAACTTTCTACTTACAAGTCTGATTTTCAATGGCAAATGTGCAAAGTAGCTGCCCTCGCTCAGCAGCAATTTCAGCTCATTCCCCTCTAACGTTGACTGGGAAGAATGCTCATGCGAATGTGATGGCTGACAAACATCAGTTGTCTCATCCTCAAAATTATTGCAAATGAATCTCAGCCTTGCAAAGTGGAACTGGTGTGATTCTGTAGTTCCCAAATAGACATACAATTGCAGTAGTCAAACCAGGTCAAACACATTCCATATACAGCTCTTGACCTTCTGCACTCGCAAGGCAACGGTCAGGCTAGCTCCAATGCTACCCACACAACTAACCACGGGAGTGGTAATAGGAAGCATACCTTCCTCACATTCTCCCAATTTCTTATCCAAGGGATAATCTTCAGCTGAAGGCCATTTGTAAGCGATTGAAGAATTTTGTGAACATTTAATATCCTCCCCACATGGACGTCATCTAGCCTTTTGCTCGTCGTGTGTCAGGATGGCCGAGCGGTCGAAGGCGCTGTGTCGAGGTCGCAGTCTCCTCTGGCGGCGTGGGTTCAAATCCCGCTCCTGACAAAGCTTTGCAAATGAAAAATGCTTTATGTAGCGTTTGTTGAAACATGAGCAAATCAACCTCGTTAACAAAACAAGGGACTTGTCCTTTGGCAATTTCACCTCTGCGGTTGGGCTTGCGTTAACAGTGAAACTCACAGTGCTTGCAGCAGCAGTGGTGGTGTTGAGTGTTTCTTCACATGCAGCAAAGCATTGATGATACGACCAAAGAAAGCAATTTTGGAAACGGGCAAACATTATGCAATTCCTGTATGCAGTAAGGCCCGAAAAGCCTGCACATAGGGATTCTGCCACAAGGGGCTCGTCCGGGATTTGAACCCGGGACCTCTCGCACCCTAAGCGAGAATCATACCCCTAGACCAACGAGCCACAGAAACTAACTTTATTGCCTCTTTTTTTTCTTTTTTTCCTTCATTCGTCAGACTATAATTGAAAGCAAGGAACGCAATCACATTTTATGAATGAAGAGTAAGAAGCCTCTCCCATTTGTGTTGATAGTTGGATCTTTTCCCACAGTGGGAATTTAACCTCCGCACCACAGGTGACATTTCGCCGGCCAAAAGTGTCAAAGGTCAAGGCATTGGTGGTTCAGTGGTAGAATTCTCGCCTGCCACGCGGGAGGCCCGGGTTCGATTCCCGGCCAATGCACGTTGGTTTTCCAACTACTCTTAAGTTGTTTGAAAGAGTGAAGTCGCTCTTGGGCCTTCGCAGTACACTCGAGCTATTAGCTTATCTAAGCAGCATTTTGTCAGGCGGACAGAATTTAGGGGAAAGTCAAGGACCAAAGTTGCTTAGAAAAGCCCAGATATACAGTGGGCCGTGGTCTTTCTTAAGCCATTAACTGCCATTGCTAATGTACTTTTTGAATGACATCATTGGAAGACTTTCATTTCACTCAGCTAAATAAAAAGAAACTTTCTACTTACAAGTCTGATTTTCAATGGCAAATGTGCAAAGTAGCTGCCCTCGCTCAGCAGCAATTTCAGCTCTTTCCCCTCTAACGTTGACTGGGAAGAATGCTCATGCGAATGTGATGGCTGACAAACATCAGTTGTCTCATCCTCAAAATTATTGCAAATGAATCTCAGCCTTGCAAAGTGGAACTGGTGTGATTCTGTAGTTCCCAAATAGACATACAATTGCAGTAGTCAAACCAGGTCAAACACATTCCATATACAGCTCTTGACCTTCTGCACTCGCAAGGCAACGGTCAGGCTAGCTCCAATGCTACCCACACAACTAACCACGGGAGTGGTAATAGGAAGCATACCTTCCTCACATTCTCCCAATTTCTTATCCAAGGGATAATCTTCAGCTGAAGGCCATTTGTAAGCGATTGAAGAATTTTGTGAACATTTAATATCCTCCCCACATGGACGTCATCTAGCCTTTTGCTCGTCGTGTGTCAGGATGGCCGAGCGGTCGAAGGCGCTGTGTCGAGGTCGCAGTCTCCTCTGGAGGCGTGGGTTCAAATCCCGCTCCTGACAAAGCTTTGCAAATGAAAAATGCTTTATGTAGCGTTTGTTGAAACATGAGCAAATCAACCTCGTTAACAAAACAAGGGACTTGTCCTTTGGCAATTTCACCTCTGCTGTTGGGCTTGCGTTAACAGTGAAACTCACAGTGCTTGCAGCAGCAGTTGTGGTGTTGAGTGTTTCGTCACATGCAGCAAAGCATTGATGATACGACCAAAGAAAGCAATTTTGGAAACGGGCAAACATTATGCAATTCCTGTATGCAGTAAGGCCCGAAAAGCCTGCACATAGGGATTCTGCCACAAGGGGCTCGTCCGGGATTTGAACCCGGGACCTCTCGCACCCTAAGCGAGAATCATACCCCTAGACCAACGAGCCAGAGAAACTAAAGTTATTGCCTCTTTTTTTTCTTTTTTTCCTTCATTCTTCAGACTATAATTGAAAGCAAGGAACGCAATCACATTTTATGAATGAAGAGTAAGAAGCCTCTCCCATTCGTGTTGATAGTTGGATCTTTTCCCACAGTGGGAATTTAACCTCCGCACCACAAGTAACATTTCGCCGGCCAAAAGTGTCAAAGGTCAAGGCATTGGTGGTTCAGTGGTAGAATTCTCGCCTGCCACGCGGGAGGCCCGGGTTCGATTCCCGGCCAATGCACGTTGGTTTTCCAACTACTCTTAAGTTGTTTGAAAGAGTGAAGTCGCTCTTGGGCCTTCGCAGTACACTCGAGCTATTAGCTTATCTAAGCAGCATTTTGTCAGGCGGACAGAATTTAGGGGAAAGTCAAGGACCAAAGTTGCTTAGAAAAGCCCAGATATACAGTGGGCCGTGGTCTTTCTTAAGCCATTAACTGCCATTGCTAATGTACTTTTTGAATGACATCATTGGAAGACTTTCATTTCACTCAGCTAAATAAAAAGAAACTTTCTACTTACAAGTCTGATTTTCAATGGCAAATGTGCAAAGTAGCTGCCCTCGCTCAGCAGCAATTTCAGCTCATTCCCCTCTAAAGTTGACTGGGAAGAATGCTCATGCGAATGTGATGGCTGACAAACATCAGTTGTCTCATCCTCAAAATTATTGCATATGAATCTCAGCCTTGCAAAGTGGAACTGATGTGATTCTGTAGTTCCCAAATAGACATACAATTGCAGTAGTCAACCCAGGTCAAACACATTCCATATACAGCTCTTGACCTTCTGCACTCGCAAGGCAACGGTCAGGCTAGCTCCAAGGCTACCCACCCAACTAACCACGGGAGTGGTAATAGGAAGCATACCTTGCTCACATTCTCCCAATTTCTTATCTAGGGGATAATCTGCAGCGGAAGGCCGTTTTTAAGCGATTGAAGAATTTTTTGAGCATTTTATATCCTCCCCACATGGACGTCATCTAGCTTTTTCCTCATCGTGTGTCAGGATGGCCGAGTGGTCGAAGGCGCTGTGTCTAGGTCGCAGTCTCCTCTGGAGGCGTGGGTTCAAATCCCACTCCTGACACAGCTTTGCAAATGAAGACTGCATTATGTAGCGTTTGTCAAAACATGAGCAACGCAACCTCGTTAACAAAACAAGCGAATTGTCCTTTGGTACTTTCAGCTCTGCTGTTGGGCTTGCGTTAACGCTGCAGCTTACAGCAGTGGTGTTGAGTGTTTCTTCACATGCAGCAAAGCATTGATGACACGACCAAAGAAAGCAATTTTGGAAACGGGCAAACATTATGCAATTCCTGTATGCAGTAAGGCCCTGCAGGATCGAAAAGCCCGCACATAGGGATTATACTACAAGGGGCTCGTCCGGGATTTGAACCCGGGACCTCTCGCACCCAAAGCGAGAATCATACCCCTAGACCAACGAGCCACAGAAACTAACTTTATTGCCTCTTTTTTTTCTTTTTTTCCTTCATTCGTCAGACTATAATTGAAAGCAAGGAACGCAATCACATTTTATGAATGAAGAGTAAGAAGCCTCTCCCATTTGTGTTGATAGTTGGATCTTTTCCCACAGTGGGAATTTAACCTCCGCACCACAGGTCACATTTGGCCGGCCAAAAGTGTCAAAGGTCAAGGCATTGGTGGTTCAGTGGTAGAATTCTCGCCTGCCACGCGGGAGGCCCGGGTTCGATTCCCGGCCAATGCACGTTGGTTTTCCAACTACTCTTAAGTTGTTTGAAAGAGTGAAGTCGCTCTTGGGCCTTCGCAGTACACTCGAGCTATTAGCTTATCTAAGCAGCATTTTGTCAGGCGGACAGAATTTAGGGGAAAGTCAAGGACCAAAGTTGCTTAGAAAAGCCCAGATATACAGTGGGCCGTGGTCTTTCTTAAGCCATTAACTGCCATTGCTAATGTACTTTTTGAATGACATCATTGGAAGACTTTCATTTCACTCAGCTAAATAAAAAGAAACTTTCTACTTACAAGTCTGATTTTCAATGACAAATGTGCAAAGTAGCTGCCCTCGCTCAGCAGCAATTTCAGCTCTTTCCCCTCTAACGTTGACTGGGAAGAATGCTCATGCGAATGTGATGGCTGACAAACATCAGTTGTCTCATCCTCAAAATTATTGCAAATGAATCTCAGCCTTGCAAAGTGGAACTGGTGTGATTCTGTAGTTCCCAAATAGACATACAATTGCAGTAGTCAAACCAGGTCAAACACATTCCATATACAGCTCTTGACCTTCTGCACTCGCAAGGCAACGGTCAGGCTAGCTCCATTGCTACCCACACAACTAACCACGGGAGTGGTAATAGGAAGCATACCTTCCTCACATTCTCCCAATTTCTTATCCAAGGGATAATCTTCAGCTGAAGGCCATTTGTAAGCGATTGAAGAATTTTGTGAACATTTAATATCCTCCCCACATGGACGTCATCTAGCCTTTTGCTCGTCGTGTGTCAGGATGGCCGAGCGGTCGAAGGCGCTGTGTCGAGGTCGCAGTCTCCTCTGGAGGCGTGGGTTCAAATCCCGCTCCTGACAAAGCTTTGCAAATGAAAAATGCTTTATGTAGCGTTTGTTGAAACATGAGCAAATCAACCTCGTTAACAAAACAAGGGACTTGTCCTTTGGCAATTTCACCTCTGCTGTTGGGCTTGCGTTAACAGTGAAACTCACAGTGCTTGCAGCAGCAGTTGTGGTGTTGAGTGTTTCGTCACATGCAGCAAAGCATTGATGATACGACCAAAGAAAGCAATTTTGGAAACGGGCAAACATTATGCAATTCCTGTATGCAGTAAGGCCCGAAAAGCCTGCACATAGGGATTCTGCCACAAGGGGCTCGTCCGGGATTTGAACCCGGGACCTCTCGCACCCTAAGCGAGAATCATACCCCTAGACCAACGAGCCACAGAAACTAACGTTATTGCCTCTTTATTTTCTTTTTTTCCTTCATTCTTCAGACTATAATTGAAAGCAAGGAACGCAATCACATTTTATGAATGAAGAGTAAGAAGCCTCTCCCATTCGTGTTGATAGTTGGATCTTTTCCCACAGTGGGAATTTAACCTCCGCACCACAAGTAACATTTCGCCGGCCAAAAGTGTCAAAGGTCAAGGCATTGGTGGTTCAGTGGTAGAATTCTCGCCTGCCACGCGGGAGGCCCGGGTTCGATTCCCGGCCAATGCACGTTGGTTTTCCAACTACTCTTAAGTTGTTTGAAAGAGTGAAGTCGCTCTTGGGCCTTCGCAGTACACTCGAGCTATTAGCTTATCTAAGCAGCATTTTGTCAGGCGGACAGAATTTAGGGGAAAGTCAAGGACCAAAGTTGCTTAGAAAAGCCCAGATATACAGTGGGCCGTGGTCTTTCTTAAGCCATTAACTGCCATTGCTAATGTACTTTTTGAATGACATCATTGGAAGACTTTCATTTCACTCAGCTAAATAAAAAGAAACTTTCTACTTACAAGTCTGATTTTCAATGGCAAATGTGCAAAGTAGCTGCCCTCGCTCAGCAGCAATTTCAGCTCATTCCCCTCTAACGTTGACTGGGAAGAATGCTCATGCGAATGTGATGGCTGACAAACATCAGTTGTCTCATCCTCAAAATTATTGCAAATGAATCTCAGCCTTGCAAAGTGGAACTGGTGTGATTCTGTAGTTCCCAAATAGACATACAATTGCAGTAGTCAAACCAGGTCAAACACATTCCATATACAGCTCTTGACCTTCTGCACTCGCAAGGCAACGGTCAGGCTAGCTCCAATGCTACCCACACAACTAACCACGGGAGTGGTAATAGGAAGCATACCTTCCTCACATTCTCCCAATTTCTTATCCAAGGGATAATCTTCAGCTGAAGGCCATTTGTAAGCGATTGAAGAATTTTGTGAACATTTAATATCCTCCCCACATGGACGTCATCTAGCCTTTTGCTCGTCGTGTGTCAGGATGGCCGAGCGGTCGAAGGCGCTGTGTCGAGGTCGCAGTCTCCTCTGGCGGCGTGGGTTCTAATCCCGCTCCTGACAAAGCTTTGCAAATGAAAAATGCTTTATGTAGCGTTTGTTGAAACATGAGCAAATCAACCTCGTTAACAAAACAAGGGACTTGTCCTTTGGCAATTTCACCTCTGCGGTTGGGCTTGCGTTAACAGTGAAACTCACAGTGCTTGCAGCAGCAGTGGTGGTGTTGAGTGTTTCTTCACATGCAGCAAAGCATTGATGATACGACCAAAGAAAGCAATTTTGGAAACGGGCAAACATTATGCAATTCCTGTATGCAGTAAGGCCCGAAAAGCCTGCACATAGGGATTCTGCCACAAGGGGCTCGTCCGGGATTTGAACCCGGGACCTCTCGCACCCTAAGCGAGAATCATACCCCTAGACCAACGAGCCACAGAAACTAACTTTATTGCCTCTTTTTTTTCTTTTTTTCCTTCATTCGTCAGACTATAATTGAAAGCAAGGAACGCAATCACATTTTATGAATGAAGAGTAAGAAGCCTCTCCCATTTGTGTTGATAGTTGGATCTTTTCCCACAGTGGGAATTTAACCTCCGCACCACAGGTCACATTTCGCCGGCCAAAAGTGTCAAAGGTCAAGGCATTGGTGGTTCAGTGGTAGAATTCTCGCCTGCCACGCGGGAGGCCCGGGTTCGATTCCCGGCCAATGCACGTTGGTTTTCCAACTACTCTTAAGTTGTTTGAAAGATTGAAGTCGCTCTTGGGCCTTCGCAGTACACTCGAGCTATTAGCTTATCTAAGCAGCATTTTGTCAGGCGGACAGAATTTAGGGGAAAGTCAAGGACCAAAGTTGCTTAGAAAAGCCCAGATATACAGTGGGCCGTGGTCTTTCTTAAGCCATTAACTGCCATTGCTAATGTACTTTTTGAATGACATCATTGGAAGACTTTCATTTCACTCAGCTAAATAAAAAGAAACTTTCTACTTACAAGTCTGATTTTCAATGGCAAATGTGCAAAGTAGCTGCCCTCGCTCAGCAGCAATTTCAGCTCTTTCCCCTCTAACGTTGACTGGGAAGAATGCTCATGCGAATGTGATGGCTGACAAACATCAGTTGTCTCATCCTCAAAATTATTGCAAATGAATCTCAGCCTTGCAAAGTGGAACTGGTGTGATTCTGTAGTTCCCAAATAGACATACAATTGCAGTAGTCAAACCAGGTCAAACACATTCCATATACAGCTCTTGACCTTCTGCACTCGCAAGGCAACGGTCAGGCTAGCTCCAATGCTACCCACACAACTAACCACGGGAGTGGTAATAGGAAGCATACCTTCCTCACATTCTCCCAATTTCTTATCCAAGGGATAATCTTCAGCTGAAGGCCATTTGTAAGCGATTGAAGAATTTTGTGAACATTTAATATCCTCCCCACATGGACGTCATCTAGCCTTTTGCTCGTCGTGTGTCAGGATGGCCGAGCGGTCGAAGGCGCTGTGTCGAGGTCGCAGTCTCCTCTGGAGGCGTGGGTTCAAATCCCGCTCCTGACAAAGCTTTGCAAATGAAAAATGCTTTATGTAGCGTTTGTTGAAACATGAGCAAATCAACCTCGTTAACAAAACAAGGGACTTGTCCTTTGGCAATTTCACCTCTGCTGTTGGGCTTGCGTTAACAGTGAAACTCACAGTGCTTGCAGCAGCAGTTGTGGTGTTGAGTGTTTCGTCACATGCAGCAAAGCATTGATGATACGACCAAAGAAAGCAATTTTGGAAACGGGCAAACATTATGCAATTCCTGTATGCAGTAAGGCCCGAAAAGCCTGCACATAGGGATTCTGCCACAAGGGGCTCGTCCGGGATTTGAACCCGGGACCTCTCGCACCCTAAGCGAGAATCATACCCCTAGACCAACGAGCCAGAGAAACTAACGTTATTGCCTCTTTTTTTTCTTTTTTTCCTTCATTCTTCAGACTATAATTGAAAGCAAGGAACGCAATCACATTTTATGAATGAAGAGTAAGAAGCCTCTCCCATTCGTGTTGATAGTTGGATCTTTTCCCACAGTGGGAATTTAACCTCCGCACCACAAGTAACATTTCGCCGGCCAAAAGTGTCAAAGGTCAAGGCATTGGTGGTTCAGTGGTAGAATTCTCGCCTGCCACGCGGGAGGCCCGGGTTCGATTCCCGGCCAATGCACGTTGGTTTTCCAACTACTCTTAAGTTGTTTGAAAGAGTGAAGTCGCTCTTGGGCCTTCGCAGTACACTCGAGCTATTAGCTTATCTATGCAGCATTTTGTCAGGCGGACAGAATTTAGGGGAAAGTCAAGGACCAAAGTTGCTTAGAAAAGCCCAGATATACAGTGGGCCGTGGTCTTTCTTAAGCCATTAACTGCCATTGCTAATGTACTTTTTGAATGACATCATTGGAAGACTTTCATTTCACTCAGCTAAATAAAAAGAAACGTTCTACTTACAAGTCTGATTTTCAATGGCAAATGTGCAAAGTAGCTGCCCTCGCTCAGCAGCAATTTCAGCTCATTCCCCTCTAAAGTTGACTGGGAAGAATGCTCATGCGAATGTGATGGCTGACAAACATCAGTTGTCTCATCCTCAAAATTATTGCATATGAATCTCAGCCTTGCAAAGTGGAACTGATGTGATTCTGTAGTTCCCAAATAGACATACAATTGCAGTAGTCAACCCAGGTCAAACACATTCCATATACAGCTCTTGACCTTCTGCACTCGCAAGGCAACGGTCAGGCTAGCTCCAAGGCTACCCACCCAACTAACCACGGGAGTGGTAATAGGAAGCATACCTTCCTCACATTCTCCCAATTTCTTATCTAGGGGATAATCTGCAGCGGAAGGCCGTTTTTAAGCGATTGAAGAATTTTTTGAGCATTTTATATCCTCCCCACATGGACGTCATCTAGCTTTTTCCTCATCGTGTGTCAGGATGGCCGAGTGGTCGAAGGCGCTGTGTCTAGGTCGCAGTCTCCTCTGGAGGCGTGGGTTCAAATGCCACTCCTGACACAGCTTTGCAAATGAAGACTGCATTATGTAGCGTTTGTCAAAACATGAGCAACGCAACCTCGTTAACAAAACAAGCGAATTGTCCTTTGGTAGTTTCAGCTCTGCTGTTGGGCTTGCGTTAACGCTGCAGCTTACAGCAGTGGTGTTGAGTGTTTCTTCACATGCAGCAAAGCATTGATGACACGACCAAAGAAAGCAATTTTGGAAACGGGCAAACATTATGCAATTCCTGTATGCAGTAAGGCCCTGCAGGATCGAAAAGCCCGCACATAGGGATTATGCTACAAGGGGCTCGTCCGGGATTTGAACCCGGGACCTCTCGCACCCAAAGCGAGAATCATACCCCTAGACCAACGAGCCACAGAAACTAACTTTATTGCCTCTTTTTTTTCTTTTTTTCCTTCATTCGTCAGACTATAATTGAAAGCAAGGAACGCAATCACATTTTATGAATGAAGAGTAAGAAGCCTCTCCCATTTGTGTTGATAGTTGGATCTTTTCCCACAGTGGGAATTTAACCTCCGCACCACAGGTCACATTTCGCCGGCCAAAAGTGTCAAAGGTCAAGGCATTGGTGGTTCAGTGGTAGAATTCTCGCCTGCCACGCGGGAGGCCCGGGTTCGATTCCCGGCCAATGCACGTTGGTTTTCCAACTACTCTTAAGTTGTTTGAAAGAGTGAAGTCGCTCTTGGGCCTTCGCAGTACACTCGAGCTATTAGCTTATCTAAGCAGCATTTTGTCAGGCGGACAGAATTTAGGGGAAAGTCAAGGACCAAAGTTGCTTAGAAAAGCCCAGATATACAGTGGGCCGTGGTCTTTCTTAAGCCATTAACTGCCATTGCTAATGTACTTTTTGAATGACATCATTGGAAGACTTTCATTTCACTCAGCTAAATAAAAAGAAACTTTCTACTTACAAGTCTGATTTTCAATGGCAAATGTGCAAAGTAGCTGCCCTCGCTCAGCAGCAATTTCAGCTCATTCCCCTCTAACGTTGACTGGGAAGAATGCTCATGCGAATGTGATGGCTGACAAACATCAGTTGTCTCATCCTCAAAATTATTGCAAATGAATCTCAGCCTTGCAAAGTGGAACTGGTGTGATTCTGTAGTTCCCAAATAGACATACAATTGCAGTAGTCAAACCAGGTCAAACACATTCCATATACAGCTCTTGACCTTCTGCACTCGCAAGGCAACGGTCAGGCTAGCTCCAATGCTACCCACACAACTAACCACGGGAGTGGTAATAGGAAGCATACCTTCCTCACATTCTCCCAATTTCTTATCCAAGGGATAATCTTCAGCTGAAGGCCATTTGTAAGCGATTGAAGAATTTTGTGAACATTTAATATCCTCCCCACATGGACGTCATCTAGCCTTTTGCTCGTCGTGTGTCAGGATGGCCGAGCGGTCGAAGGCGCTGTGTCGAGGTCGCAGTCTCCTCTGGAGGCGTGGGTTCAAATCCCGCTCCTGACAAAGCTTTGCAAATGAAAAATGCTTTATGTAGCGTTTGTTGAAACATGAGCAAATCAACCTCGTTAACAAAACAAGGGACTTGTCCTTTGGCAATTTCACCTCTGCTGTTGGGCTTGCGTTAACAGTGAAACTCACAGTGCTTGCAGCAGCAGTTGTGGTGTTGAGTGTTTCGTCACATGCAGCAAAGCATTGATGATACGACCAAAGAAAGCAATTTTGGAAACGGGCAAACATTATGCAATTCCTGTATGCAGTAAGGCCCGAAAAGCCTGCACATAGGGATTCTGCCACAAGGGGCTCGTCCGGGATTTGAACCCGGGACCTCTCGCACCCTAAGCGAGAATCATACCCCTAGACCAACGAGCCACAGAAACTAACGTTATTGCCTCTTTTTTTCTTTTTTTCCTTCATTCTTCAGACTATAATTGAAAGCAAGGAACGCAATCACATTTTATGAATGAAGAGTAAGAAGCCTCTCCCATTCGTGTTGATAGTTGGATCTTTTCCCACAGTGGGAATTTAACCTCCGCACCACAGGTCACATTTCGCCGGCCAAAAGTGTCAAAGGTCAAGGCATTGGTGGTTCAGTGGTAGAATTCTCGCCTGCCACGCGGGAGGCCCGGGTTCGATTCCCGGCCAATGCACGTTGGTTTTCCAACTACTCTTAAGTTGTTTGAAAGAGTGAAGTCGCTCTTGGGCCTTCGCAGTACACTCGAGCTATTAGCTTATCTAAGCAGCATTTTGTCAGGCGGACAGAATTTAGGGGAAAGTCAAGGACCAAAGTTGCTTAGAAAAGGCCAGATATACAGTGGGCTGTGGTCTTTCTTAAGCCATTAACTGCCATTGCTAATGTACTTTTTGAATGACATCATTGGAAGACTTTCATTTCACTCAGCTAAATAAAAAGAAACTTTCTACTTACAAGTCTGATTTTCAATGGCAAATGTGCAAAGTAACTGCCCTCGCTCAGCAGCAATTTCAGCTCATTCCCCTCTAAAGTTGACTGGGAAGAATGCTCATGCGAATGTGATGGCTGACAAACATCAGTTGTCTCATCTTCAAAATTATTGCATATGAATCTCAGCCTTGCAAAGTGGAACTGATGTGATTCTGTAGTTCCCAAATAGACATACAATTGCAGTAGTCAACCCAGGTCAAACACATTCCATATACAGCTCTTGACCTTCTGCACTCGCAAGGCAACGGTCAGGCTAGCTCCAAGGCTACCCACCCAACTAACCACGGGAGTGGTAATAGGAAGCATACCTTGCTCACATTCTCCCAATTTCTTATCTAGGGGATAATCTGCAGTGGAAGGCCGTTTTTAAGCGATTGAAGAATTTTTTGAGCATTTTATATCCTCCCCACATGGACGTCATCTAGCTTTTTCCTCATCGAGTGTCAGGATGGCCGAGTGGTCGAAGGCGCTGTGTCTAGGTCGCAGTCTCCTCTGGAGGCGTGGGTTCAAATCCCACTCCTGACACAGCTTTGCAAATGAAGACTGCATTATGTAGCGTTTGTCAAAACATGAGCAACGCAACCTCGTTAACAAAACAAGCGAATTGTCCTTTGGTAGTTTCAGCTCTGCTGTTGGGCTTGCGTTAACGCTGCAGCTTACAGCAGTGGTGTTGAGTGTTTCTTCACATGCAGCAAAGCATTGATGACACGACCAAAGAAAGCAATTTTGGAAACGGGCAAACATCATGCAATTCCTGTATGCAGTAAGGCCCTGTAGGACCGAAAAGCCCGCACATAGGGATTATGCTACAAGGGGCTCGTCCGGGATTTGAACCCGGGACCTCTCGCACCCAAAGCGAGAATCATACCCCTAGACCAACGAGCCATATAGCTCCCAATTTTTGTTTGTTTTTTTTTTGGTTTGTTTTTTTAACTTTTATTGTCATTCTTCCATCCTGTAACTAAGTCAAAACAGGGAAACTTGTTTCTACCACAACAAGAAAACTAACAACACGTGCAGGTTTGTAAGGCAGATTTTCTTCTCCCAAGGTCACACCCAACAGAATGGGTGCCTCAGGATTTCTGAGATCCGGTCATCCCCGTTTTTTGACTAGAGGTTTCCCAGACCTTCCGTTAGCTTGACGAGATGGAGGCCAGGCTATGCGTCATTTTTCTTACTGTAACTGGATAAACATTAACTTTCTAGCAGGTACAAAAAACAACTTAGCCTGACATTTTACGTTTGAACAAACTCCAACTAAATGAGTAGCCAATGAAACAGCCATCCCCTTTCACACAGGCCACCATGTCATTTTAACTACCATTGCTAATGTACTTTTTGAATGACATCGCTGGAAGACTTTCATTTCACTCAGCTAAATAAAAAGAAACTTTCTACTTACAAGTCTGATTTTCAATGGCAAATGTGCAAAGTAGCTGCCCTCGCTCAGCAGCAATTTCAGCTCTTTCCCCTCTAAAGTTGACTGGGAAGAATGCTCATGCGAATGTGATGCCTGACAAACATCAGTTGTCTCATCCTCAAAATTATTGCAAATGAATCTCAGCCTTGCAAAGTGGAACTGGTGTGATTCTGTAGTTCCCAAATAGACATACAATTGCAGTAGTCAAACCAGGTCAAACACATTCCATATACAGCTCTTGACCTTCTGCACTCGCAAGGCAACGGTCAGGCTAGCTCCAATGCTACCCACACAACTAACCACGGGAGTGGTAATAGGAAGCATACCTTCCTCACATTCTCCCAATTTCTTATCCAAGGGATAATCTTCAGCTGAAGGCCATTTGTAAGCGATTGAAGAATTTTGTGAACATTTAATATCCTCCCCACATGGACGTCATCTAGCCTTTTGCTCGTCGTGTGTCAGGATGGCCGAGCGGTCGAAGGCGCTGTGTCGAGGTCGCAGTCTCCTCTGGCGGCGTGGGTTCAAATCCCGCTCCTGACAAAGCTTTGCAAATGAAGAATGCTTTATGTAGCGTTTGTTGAAACATGAGCAAATCAACCTCGTTAACAAAACAAGGGACTTGTCCTTTGGCAATTTCACCTCTGCGGTTGGGCTTGCGTTAACAGTGAAACTCACAGTGCTTGCAGCAGCAGTGGTGGTGTTGAGTGTTTCTTCACATGCAGCAAAGCATTGATGATACGACCAAAGAAAGCAATTTTGGAAACGGGCAAACATTATGCAATTCCTGTATGCAGTAAGGCCCGAAAAGCCTGCACATAGGGATTCTGCCACAAGGGGCTCGTCCGGGATTTGAACCCGGGACCTCTCGCACCCTAAGCGAGAATCATACCCCTAGACCAACGAGCCACAGAAACTAACTTTATTGCCTCTTTTTTTTCTTTTTTTCCTTCATTCGTCAGACTATAATTGAAAGCAAGGAACGCAATCACATTTTATGAATGAAGAGTAAGAAGCCTCTCCCATTTGTGTTGATAGTTGGATCTTTTCCCACAGTGGGAATTTAACCTCCGCACCACAGGTCACATTTCGCCGGCCAAAAGTGTCAAAGGTCAAGGCATTGGTGGTCAGTGGTAGAATTCTCGCCTGCCACGCGGGAGGCCCGGGTTCGATTCCCGGCCAATGCACGTTGGTTTTCCAACTACTCTTAAGTTGTTTGAAAGAGTGAAGTCGCTCTTGGGCCTTCGCAGTACACTCGAGCTATTAGCTTATCTAAGCAGCATTTTGTCAGGCGGACAGAATTTAGGGGAAAGTCAAGGACCAAAGTTGCTTAGAAAAGGCCAGATATACAGTGGGCCGTGGTCTTTCTTAAGCCATTAACTGCCATTGCTAATGTACTTTTTGAATGACATCATTGGAAGACTTTCATTTCACTCAGCTAAATAAAAAGAAACTTTCTACTTACAAGTCTGATTTTCAATGGCAAATGTGCAAAGTAGCTGCCCTCGCTCAGCAGCAATTTCAGCTCTTTCCCCTCTAACGTTGACTGGGAAGAATGCTCATGCGAATGTGATGGCTGACAAACATCAGTTGTCTCATCTTCAAAATTATTGCATATGAATCTCAGCCTTGCAAAGTGGAACTGGTGTGATTCTGTAGTTCCCAAATAGACATACAATTGCAGTAGTCAACCCAGGTCAAACACATTCCATATACAGCTCTTGACCTTCTGCACTCGCAAGGCAACGGTCAGGCTAGCTCCAAGGCTACCCACCCAACTAACCACGGGAGTGGTAATAGGAAGCATACCTTGCTCACATTCTCCCAATTTCTTATCTAGGGGATAATCTGCAGCGGAAGGCCGTTTTTAAGCGATTGAAGAATTTTTTGAGCATTTTATATCCTCCCCACATGGACGTCATCTAGCTTTTTCCTCATCGTGTGTCAGGATGGCCGAGTGGTCGAAGGCGCTGTGTCTAGGTCGCAGTCTCCTCTGGAGGCGTGGGTTCAAATCCCACTCCTGACACAGCTTTGCAAATGAAGACTGCATTATGTAGCGTTTGTCAAAACATGAGCAACGCAACCTCGTTAACAAAACAAGCGAATTGTCCTTTGGTAGTTTCAGCTCTGCTGTTGGGCTTGCGTTAACGCTGCAGCTTACAGCAGTGGTGTTGAGTGTTTCTTCACATGCAGCAAAGCATTGATGACACGACCAAAGAAAGCAATTTTGGAAACGGGCAAACATCATGCAATTCCTGTATGCAGTAAGGCCCTGTAGGACCGAAAAGCCCGCACATAGGGATTATGCTACAAGGGGCTCGTCCGGGATTTGAACCCGGGACCTCTCGCACCCAAAGCGAGAATCATACCCCTAGACCAACGAGCCATATAGCTCCCACTTTTTGTTTGTTTTTTTTTTGGTTTGTTTTTTTTAACTTTTATTGTCATTCTTCCATCCTGTAACTAAGTCAAAACAGGGAAACTTGTTTCTACCACAACAAGAAAACTAACAACACGTGCAGGTTTGTAAGGCAGATTTTCTTCTCCCAAGGTCACACCCAACAGAATGGGTGCCTCAGGATTTCTGAGATCCGGTCATCCCCGTTTTTTGACTAGAGGTTTCCCAGACCTTCCGTTAGCTTGACGAGATGGAGGCCAGGCTATGCGTCATTTTTCTTACTGTAACTGGATAAACATTAACTTTCTAGCAGGTACAAAAAACAACTTAGCCTGACATTTTACGCTTGAACAAACTCCAACTAAATGAGTAGCCAATGAAACAGCCATCCCCTTTCACACAGGCCACCATGTCATTTTAACTACCATTGCTAATGTACTTTTTGAATGACATCGCTGGAAGACTTTCATTTCACTCAGCTAAATAAAAAGAAACTTTCTACTTACAAGTCTGATTTTCAATGGCAAATGTGCAAAGTAGCTGCCCTCGCTCAGCAGCAATTTCAGCTCTTTCCCCTCTAACGTTGACTGGGAAGAATGCTCATGCGAATGTGATGGCTGACAAACATCAGTTGTCTCATCCTCAAAATTATTGCAAATGAATCTCAGCCTTGCAAAGTGGAACTGGTGTGATTCTGTAGTTCCCAAATAGACATACAATTGCAGTAGTCAAACCAGGTCAAACACATTCCATATACAGCTCTTGACCTTCTGCACTCGCAAGGCAACGGTCAGGCTAGCTCCAATGCTACCCACACAACTAACCACGGGAGTGGTAATAGGAAGCATACCTTCCTCACATTCTCCCAATTTCTTATCCAAGGGATAATCTTCAGCTGAAGGCCATTTGTAAGCGATTGAAGAATTTTGTGAACATTTAATATCCTCCCCACATGGACGTCATCTAGCCTTTTGCTCGTCGTGTGTCAGGATGGCCGAGCGGTCGAAGGCGCTGTGTCGAGGTCGCAGTCTCCTCTGGCGGCGTGGGTTCAAATCCCGCTCCTGACAAAGCTTTGCAAATGAAGAATGCTTTATGTAGCGTTTGTTGAAACATGAGCAAATCAACCTCGTTAACAAAACAAGGGACTTGTCCTTTGGCAATTTCACCTCTGCGGTTGGGCTTGCGTTAACAGTGAAACTCACAGTGCTTGCAGCAGCAGTGGTGGTGTTGAGTGTTTCTTCACATGCAGCAAAGCATTGATGATACGACCAAAGAAAGCAATTTTGGAAACGGGCAAACATTATGCAATTCCTGTATGCAGTAAGGCCCGAAAAGCCTGCACATAGGGATTCTGCCACAAGGGGCTCGTCCGGGATTTGAACCCGGGACCTCTCGCACCCTAAGCGAGAATCATACCCCTAGACCAACGAGCCACAGAAACTAACTTTATTGCCTCTTTTTTTTCTTTTTTTCCTTCATTCGTCAGACTATAATTGAAAGCAAGGAACGCAATCACATTTTATGAATGAAGAGTAAGAAGCCTCTCCCATTTGTGTTGATAGTTGGATCTTTTCCCACAGTGGGAATTTAACCTCCGCACCACAGGTCACATTTCGCCGGCCAAAAGTGTCAAAGGTCAAGGCATTGGTGGTCAGTGGTAGAATTCTCGCCTGCCACGCGGGAGGCCCGGGTTCGATTCCCGGCCAATGCACGTTGGTTTTCCAACTACTCTTAAGTTGTTTGAAAGAGTGAAGTCGCTCTTGGGCCTTCGCAGTACACTCGAGCTATTAGCTTATCTAAGCAGCATTTTGTCAGGCGGACAGAATTTAGGGGAAAGTCAAGGACCAAAGTTGCTTAGAAAAGGCCAGATATACAGTGGGCCGTGGTCTTTCTTAAGCCATTAACTGCCATTGCTAATGTACTTTTTGAATGACATCATTGGAAGACTTTCATTTCACTCAGCTAAATAAAAAGAAACTTTCTACTTACAAGTCTGATTTTCAATGGCAAATGTGCAAAGTAGCTGCCCTCGCTCAGCAGCAATTTCAGCTCTTTCCCCTCTAACGTTGACTGGGAAGAATGCTCATGCGAATGTGATGGCTGACAAACATCAGTTGTCTCATCCTCAAAATTATTGCAAATGAATCTCAGCCTTGCAAAGTGGAACTGGTGTGATTCTGTAGTTCCCAAATAGACATACAATTGCAGTAGTCAAACCAGGTCAAACACATTCCATATACAGCTCTTGACCTTCTGCACTCGCAAGGCAACGGTCAGGCTAGCTCCAATGCTACCCACACAACTAACCACGGGAGTGGTAATAGGAAGCATACCTTCCTCACATTCTCCCAATTTCTTATCCAAGGGATAATCTTCAGCTGAAGGCCATTTGTAAGCGATTGAAGAATTTTGTGAACATTTAATATCCTCCCCACATGGACGTCATCTAGCCTTTTGCTCGTCGTGTGTCAGGATGGCCGAGCGGTCGAAGGCGCTGTGTCGAGGTCGCAGTCTCCTCTGGCGGCGTGGGTTCAAATCCCGCTCCTGACAAAGCTTTGCAAATGAAGAATGCTTTATGTAGCGTTTGTTGAAACATGAGCAAATCAACCTCGTTAACAAAACAAGGGACTTGTCCTTTGGCAATTTCACCTCTGCGGTTGGGCTTGCGTTAACAGTGAAACTCACAGTGCTTGCAGCAGCAGTGGTGGTGTTGAGTGTTTCTTCACATGCAGCAAAGCATTGATGATACGACCAAAGAAAGCAATTTTGGAAACGGGCAAACATTATGCAATTCCTGTATGCAGTAAGGCCCGAAAAGCCTGCACATAGGGATTCTGCCACAAGGGGCTCGTCCGGGATTTGAACCCGGGACCTCTCGCACCCTAAGCGAGAATCATACCCCTAGACCAACGAGCCACAGAAACTAACTTTATTGCCTCTTTTTTTTCTTTTTTTCCTTCATTCGTCAGACTATAATTGAAAGCAAGGAACGCAATCACATTTTATGAATGAAGAGTAAGAAGCCTCTCCCATTTGTGTTGATAGTTGGATCTTTTCCCACAGTGGGAATTTAACCTCCGCACCACAGGTCACATTTCGCCGGCCAAAAGTGTCAAAGGTCAAGGCATTGGTGGTCAGTGGTAGAATTCTCGCCTGCCACGCGGGAGGCCCGGGTTCGATTCCCGGCCAATGCACGTTGGTTTTCCAACTACTCTTAAGTTGTTTGAAAGAGTGAAGTCGCTCTTGGGCCTTCGCAGTACACTCGAGCTATTAGCTTATCTAAGCAGCATTTTGTCAGGCGGACAGAATTTAGGGGAAAGTCAAGGACCAAAGTTGCTTAGAAAAGGCCAGATATACAGTGGGCCGTGGTCTTTCTTAAGCCATTAACTGCCATTGCTAATGTACTTTTTGAATGACATCATTGGAAGACTTTCATTTCACTCAGCTAAATAAAAAGAAACTTTCTACTTACAAGTCTGATTTTCAATGGCAAATGTGCAAAGTAGCTGCCCTCGCTCAGCAGCAATTTCAGCTCTTTCCCCTCTAACGTTGACTGGGAAGAATGCTCATGCGAATGTGATGGCTGACAAACATCAGTTGTCTCATCTTCAAAATTATTGCATATGAATCTCAGCCTTGCAAAGTGGAACTGGTGTGATTCTGTAGTTCCCAAATAGACATACAATTGCAGTAGTCAACCCAGGTCAAACACATTCCATATACAGCTCTTGACCTTCTGCACTCGCAAGGCAACGGTCAGGCTAGCTCCAAGGCTACCCACCCAACTAACCACGGGAGTGGTAATAGGAAGCATACCTTGCTCACATTCTCCCAATTTCTTATCTAGGGGATAATCTGCAGCGGAAGGCCGTTTTTAAGCGATTGAAGAATTTTTTGAGCATTTTATATCCTCCCCACATGGACGTCATCTAGCTTTTTCCTCATCGTGTGTCAGGATGGCCGAGTGGTCGAAGGCGCTGTGTCTAGGTCGCAGTCTCCTCTGGAGGCGTGGGTTCAAATCCCACTCCTGACACAGCTTTGCAAATGAAGACTGCATTATGTAGCGTTTGTCAAAACATGAGCAACGCAACCTCGTTAACAAAACAAGCGAATTGTCCTTTGGTAGTTTCAGCTCTGCTGTTGGGCTTGCGTTAACGCTGCAGCTTACAGCAGTGGTGTTGAGTGTTTCTTCACATGCAGCAAAGCATTGATGACACGACCAAAGAAAGCAATTTTGGAAACGGGCAAACATCATGCAATTCCTGTATGCAGTAAGGCCCTGTAGGACCGAAAAGCCCGCACATAGGGATTATGCTACAAGGGGCTCGTCCGGGATTTGAACCCGGGACCTCTCGCACCCAAAGCGAGAATCATACCCCTAGACCAACGAGCCATATAGCTCCCACTTTTTGTTTGTTTTTTTTTTGGTTTGTTTTTTTTAACTTTTATTGTCATTCTTCCATCCTGTAACTAAGTCAAAACAGGGAAACTTGTTTCTACCACAACAAGAAAACTAACAACACGTGCAGGTTTGTAAGGCAGATTTTCTTCTCCCAAGGTCACACCCAACAGAATGGGTGCCTCAGGATTTCTGAGATCCGGTCATCCCCGTTTTTTGACTAGAGGTTTCCCAGACCTTCCGTTAGCTTGACGAGATGGAGGCCAGGCTATGCGTCATTTTTCTTACTGTAACTGGATAAACATTAACTTTCTAGCAGGTACAAAAAACAACTTAGCCTGACATTTTACGCTTGAACAAACTCCAACTAAATGAGTAGCCAATGAAACAGCCATCCCCTTTCACACAGGCCACCATGTCATTTTAACTACCATTGCTAATGTACTTTTTGAATGACATCGCTGGAAGACTTTCATTTCACTCAGCTAAATAAAAAGAAACTTTCTACTTACAAGTCTGATTTTCAATGGCAAATGTGCAAAGTAGCTGCCCTCGCTCAGCAGCAATTTCAGCTCTTTCCCCTCTAACGTTGACTGGGAAGAATGCTCATGCGAATGTGATGGCTGACAAACATCAGTTGTCTCATCCTCAAAATTATTGCAAATGAATCTCAGCCTTGCAAAGTGGAACTGGTGTGATTCTGTAGTTCCCAAATAGACATACAATTGCAGTAGTCAAACCAGGTCAAACACATTCCATATACAGCTCTTGACCTTCTGCACTCGCAAGGCAACGGTCAGGCTAGCTCCAATGCTACCCACACAACTAACCACGGGAGTGGTAATAGGAAGCATACCTTCCTCACATTCTCCCAATTTCTTATCCAAGGGATAATCTTCAGCTGAAGGCCATTTGTAAGCGATTGAAGAATTTTGTGAACATTTAATATCCTCCCCACATGGACGTCATCTAGCCTTTTGCTCGTCGTGTGTCAGGATGGCCGAGCGGTCGAAGGCGCTGTGTCGAGGTCGCAGTCTCCTCTGGCGGCGTGGGTTCAAATCCCGCTCCTGACAAAGCTTTGCAAATGAAGAATGCTTTATGTAGCGTTTGTTGAAACATGAGCAAATCAACCTCGTTAACAAAACAAGGGACTTGTCCTTTGGCAATTTCACCTCTGCGGTTGGGCTTGCGTTAACAGTGAAACTCACAGTGCTTGCAGCAGCAGTGGTGGTGTTGAGTGTTTCTTCACATGCAGCAAAGCATTGATGATACGACCAAAGAAAGCAATTTTGGAAACGGGCAAACATTATGCAATTCCTGTATGCAGTAAGGCCCGAAAAGCCTGCACATAGGGATTCTGCCACAAGGGGCTCGTCCGGGATTTGAACCCGGGACCTCTCGCACCCTAAGCGAGAATCATACCCCTAGACCAACGAGCCACAGAAACTAACTTTATTGCCTCTTTTTTTTCTTTTTTTCCTTCATTCGTCAGACTATAATTGAAAGCAAGGAACGCAATCACATTTTATGAATGAAGAGTAAGAAGCCTCTCCCATTTGTGTTGATAGTTGGATCTTTTCCCACAGTGGGAATTTAACCTCCGCACCACAGGTCACATTTCGCCGGCCAAAAGTGTCAAAGGTCAAGGCATTGGTGGTCAGTGGTAGAATTCTCGCCTGCCACGCGGGAGGCCCGGGTTCGATTCCCGGCCAATGCACGTTGGTTTTCCAACTACTCTTAAGTTGTTTGAAAGAGTGAAGTCGCTCTTGGGCCTTCGCAGTACACTCGAGCTATTAGCTTATCTAAGCAGCATTTTGTCAGGCGGACAGAATTTAGGGGAAAGTCAAGGACCAAAGTTGCTTAGAAAAGGCCAGATATACAGTGGGCCGTGGTCTTTCTTAAGCCATTAACTGCCATTGCTAATGTACTTTTTGAATGACATCATTGGAAGACTTTCATTTCACTCAGCTAAATAAAAAGAAACTTTCTACTTACAAGTCTGATTTTCAATGGCAAATGTGCAAAGTAGCTGCCCTCGCTCAGCAGCAATTTCAGCTCTTTCCCCTCTAACGTTGACTGGGAAGAATGCTCATGCGAATGTGATGGCTGACAAACATCAGTTGTCTCATCCTCAAAATTATTGCAAATGAATCTCAGCCTTGCAAAGTGGAACTGGTGTGATTCTGTAGTTCCCAAATAGACATACAATTGCAGTAGTCAAACCAGGTCAAACACATTCCATATACAGCTCTTGACCTTCTGCACTCGCAAGGCAACGGTCAGGCTAGCTCCAATGCTACCCACACAACTAACCACGGGAGTGGTAATAGGAAGCATACCTTCCTCACATTCTCCCAATTTCTTATCCAAGGGATAATCTTCAGCTGAAGGCCATTTGTAAGCGATTGAAGAATTTTGTGAACATTTAATATCCTCCCCACATGGACGTCATCTAGCCTTTTGCTCGTCGTGTGTCAGGATGGCCGAGCGGTCGAAGGCGCTGTGTCGAGGTCGCAGTCTCCTCTGGCGGCGTGGGTTCAAATCCCGCTCCTGACAAAGCTTTGCAAATGAAGAATGCTTTATGTAGCGTTTGTTGAAACATGAGCAAATCAACCTCGTTAACAAAACAAGGGACTTGTCCTTTGGCAATTTCACCTCTGCGGTTGGGCTTGCGTTAACAGTGAAACTCACAGTGCTTGCAGCAGCAGTGGTGGTGTTGAGTGTTTCTTCACATGCAGCAAAGCATTGATGATACGACCAAAGAAAGCAATTTTGGAAACGGGCAAACATTATGCAATTCCTGTATGCAGTAAGGCCCGAAAAGCCTGCACATAGGGATTCTGCCACAAGGGGCTCGTCCGGGATTTGAACCCGGGACCTCTCGCACCCTAAGCGAGAATCATACCCCTAGACCAACGAGCCACAGAAACTAACTTTATTGCCTCTTTTTTTTCTTTTTTTCCTTCATTCGTCAGACTATAATTGAAAGCAAGGAACGCAATCACATTTTATGAATGAAGAGTAAGAAGCCTCTCCCATTTGTGTTGATAGTTGGATCTTTTCCCACAGTGGGAATTTAACCTCCGCACCACAGGTCACATTTCGCCGGCCAAAAGTGTCAAAGGTCAAGGCATTGGTGGTTCAGTGGTAGAATTCTCGCCTGCCACGCGGGAGGCCCGGGTTCGATTCCCGGCCAATGCACGTTGGTTTTCCAACTACTCTTAAGTTGTTTGAAAGAGTGAAGTCGCTCTTGGGCCTTCGCAGTACACTCGAGCTATTAGCTTATCTAAGCAGCATTTTGTCAGGCGGACAGAATTTAGGGGAAAGTCAAGGACCAAAGTTGCTTAGAAAAGGCCAGATATACAGTGGGCCGTGGTCTTTCTTAAGCCATTAACTGCCATTGCTAATGTACTTTTTGAATGACATCATTGGAAGACTTTCATTTCACTCAGCTAAATAAAAAGAAACTTTCTACTTACAAGTCTGATTTTCAATGGCAAATGTGCAAAGTAGCTGCCCTCGCTCAGCAGCAATTTCAGCTCATTCCCCTCTAAAGTTGACTGGGAAGAATGCTCATGCGAATGTGATGGCTGACAAACATCAGTTGTCTCATCCTCAAAATTATTGCATATGAATCTCAGCCTTGCAAAGTGGAACTGATGTGATTCTGTAGTTCCCAAATAGACATACAATTGCAGTAGTCAACCCAGGTCAAACACATTCCATATACAGCTCTTGACCTTCTGCACTCGCAAGGCAACGGTCAGGCTAGCTCCAAGGCTACCCACCCAACTAACCACGGGAGTGGTAATAGGAAGCATACCTTGCTCACATTCTCCCAATTTCTTATCTAGGGGATAATCTGCAGCGGAAGGCCGTTTTTAAGCGATTGAAGAATTTTTTGAGCATTTTATATCCTCCCCACATGGACGTCATCTAGCTTTTTCCTCATCGTGTGTCAGGATGGCCGAGCGGTCGAAGGCGCTGTGTCTAGGTCGCAGTCTCTTCTGGAGGCGTGGGTTCAAATCCCACTCCTGACACAGCTTTGCAAATGAAGACTGCATTATGTAGCGTTTGTCAAAACATGAGCAACGCAACCTCGTTAACAAAACAAGCGAATTGTCCTTTGGTAGTTTCAGCTCTGCTGTTGGGCTTGCGTTAACGCTGCAGCTTACAGCAGTGGTGTTGAGTGTTTCTTCACATGCAGCAAAGCATTGATGACACGACCAAAGAAAGCAATTTTGGAAACGGGCAAACATTATGCAATTCCTGTATGCAGTAAGGCCCTGCAGGACCGAAAAGCCCGCACATAGGGATTATGCTACAAGGGGCTCGTCCGGGATTTGAACCCGGGACCTCTCGCACCCAAAGCGAGAATCATACCCCTAGACCAACGAGCCATATAGCTCCCACTTTTTGTTTGTTTTTTTTTTGGTTTGTTTTTTTAACTTTTATTGTCATTCTTCCATCCTGTAACTAAGTCAAAACAGGGAAACTTGTTTCTACCACAACAAGAAAACTAACAACACGTGCAGGTTTGTAAGGCAGATTTTCTTCTCCCAAGGTCACACCCAACAGAATGGGTGCCTCAGGATTTCTGAGATCCGGTCATCCCCGTTTTTTGACTAGAGGTTTCCCAGACCTTCCGTTAGCTTGACGAGATGGAGGCCAGGCTATGCGTCATTTTTCTTACTGTAACTGGATAAACATTAACTTTCTAGCAGGTACAAAAAACAACTTAGCCTGACATTTTACGCTTGAACAAACTCCAACTAAATGAGTAGCCAATGAAACAGCCATCCCCTTTCACACAGGCCACCATGTCATTTTAACTACCATTGCTAATGTACTTTTTGAATGACATCGCTGGAAGACTTTCATTTCACTCAGCTAAATAAAAAGAAACTTTCTACTTACAAGTCTGATTTTCAATGGCAAATGTGCAAAGTAGCTGCCCTCGCTCAGCAGCAATTTCAGCTCTTTCCCCTCTAACGTTGACTGGGAAGAATGCTCATGCGAATGTGATGGCTGACAAACATCAGTTGTCTCATCCTCAAAATTATTGCAAATGAATCTCAGCCTTGCAAAGTGGAACTGGTGTGATTCTGTAGTTCCCAAATAGACATACAATTGCAGTAGTCAAACCAGGTCAAACACATTCCATATACAGCTCTTGACCTTCTGCACTCGCAAGGCAACGGTCAGGCTAGCTCCAATGCTACCCACACAACTAACCACGGGAGTGGTAATAGGAAGCATACCTTCCTCACATTCTCCCAATTTCTTATCCAAGGGATAATCTTCAGCTGAAGGCCATTTGTAAGCGATTGAAGAATTTTGTGAACATTTAATATCCTCCCCACATGGACGTCATCTAGCCTTTTGCTCGTCGTGTGTCAGGATGGCCGAGCGGTCGAAGGCGCTGTGTCGAGGTCGCAGTCTCCTCTGGAGGCGTGGGTTCAAATCCCGCTCCTGACAAAGCTTTGCAAATGAAAAATGCTTTATGTAGCGTTTGTTGAAACATGAGCAAATCAACCTCGTTAACAAAACAAGGGACTTGTCCTTTGGCAATTTCACCTCTGCTGTTGGGCTTGCGTTAACAGTGAAACTCACAGTGCTTGCAGCAGCAGTGGTGGTGTTGAGTGTTTCGTCACATGCAGCAAAGCATTGATGATACGACCAAAGAAAGCAATTTTGGAAACGGGCAAACATTATGCAATTCCTGTATGCAGTAAGGCCCGAAAAGCCTGCACATAGGGATTCTGCCACAAGGGGCTCGTCCGGGATTTGAACCCGGGACCTCTCGCACCCTAAGCGAGAATCATACCCCTAGACCAACGAGCCAGAGAAACTAACGTTATTGCCTCTTTTTTTTTCTTTTTTTCCTTCATTCTTCAGACTATAATTGAAAGCAAGGAACGCAATCACATTTTATGAATGAAGAGTAAGAAGCCTCTCCCATTCGTGTTGATAGTTGGATCTTTTCCCACAGTGGGAATTTAACCTCCGCACCACAGGTCACATTTAGCCGGCCAAAAGTGTCAAAGGTCAAGGCATTGGTGGTTCAGTGGTAGAATTCTCGCCTGCCACGCGGGAGGCCCGGGTTCGATTCCCGGCCAATGCACGTTGGTTTTCCAACTACTCTTAAGTTGTTTGAAAGAGTGAAGTCGCTCTTGGGCCTTCGCAGTACACTCGAGCTATTAGCTTATCTAAGCAGCATTTTGTCAGGCGGACAGAATTTAGGGGAAAGTCAAGGACCAAAGTTGCTTAGAAAAGCCCAGATATACAGTGGGCTGTGGTCTTTCTTAAGCCATTAACTGCCATTGCTAATGTACTTTTTGAATGACATCATTGGAAGACTTTCATTTCACTCAGCTAAATAAAAAGAAACTTTCTACTTACAAGTCTGATTTTCAATGGCAAATGTGCAAAGTAACTGCCCTCGCTCAGCAGCAATTTCAGCTCATTCCCCTCTAAAGTTGACTGGGAAGAATGCTCATGCGAATGTGATGGCTGACAAACATCAGTTGTCTCATCTTCAAAATTATTGCATATGAATCTCAGCCTTGCAAAGTGGAACTGATGTGATTCTGTAGTTCCCAAATAGACATACAATTGCAGTAGTCAACCCAGGTCAAACACATTCCATATACAGCTCTTGACCTTCTGCACTCGCAAGGCAACGGTCAGGCTAGCTCCAAGGCTACCCACCCAACTAACCACGGGAGTGGTAATAGGAAGCATACCTTGCTCACATTCTCCCAATTTCTTATCTAGGGGATAATCTGCAGCGGAAGGCCGTTTTTAAGCGATTGAAGAATTTTTTGAGCATTTTATATCCTCCCCACATGGACGTCATCTAGCTTTTTCCTCATCGTGTGTCAGGATGGCCGAGTGGTCGAAGGCGCTGTGTCTAGGTCGCAGTCTCCTCTGGAGGCGTGGGTTCAAATCCCACTCCTGACACAGCTTTGCAAATGAAGACTGCATTATGTAGCGTTTGTCAAAACATGAGCAACGCAACCTCGTTAACAAAACAAGCGAATTGTCCTTTGGTAGTTTCAGCTCTGCTGTTGGGCTTGCGTTAACGCTGCAGCTTACAGCAGTGGTGTTGAGTGTTTCTTCACATGCAGCAAAGCATTGATGACACGACCAAAGAAAGCAATTTTGGAAACGGGCAAACATCATGCAATTCCTGTATGCAGTAAGGCCCTGTAGGACCGAAAAGCCCGCACATAGGGATTATGCTACAAGGGGCTCGTCCGGGATTTGAACCCGGGACCTCTCGCACCCAAAGCGAGAATCATACCCCTAGACCAACGAGCCATATAGCTCCCACTTTTTGTTTGTTTTTTTTTTGGTTTGTTTTTTTAACTTTTATTGTCATTCTTCCATCCTGTAACTAAGTCAAAACAGGGAAACTTGTTTCTACCACAACAAGAAAACTAACAACACGTGCAGGTTTGTAAGGCAGATTTTCTTCTCCCAAGGTCACACCCAACAGAATGGGTGCCTCAGGATTTCTGAGATCCGGTCATCCCCGTTTTTTGACTAGAGGTTTCCCAGACCTTCCGTTAGCTTGACGAGATGGAGGCCAGGCTATGCGTCATTTTTCTTACTGTAACTGGATAAACATTAACTTTCTAGCAGGTACAAAAAACAACTTAGCCTGACATTTTACGCTTGAACAAACTCCAACTAAATGAGTAGCCAATGAAACAGCCATCCCCTTTCACACAGGCCACCATGTCATTTTAACTACCATTGCTAATGTACTTTTTGAATGACATCGCTGGAAGACTTTCATTTCACTCAGCTAAATAAAAAGAAACTTTCTACTTACAAGTCTGATTTTCAATGGCAAATGTGCAAAGTAGCTGCCCTCGCTCAGCAGCAATTTCAGCTCTTTCCCCTCTAACGTTGACTGGGAAGAATGCTCATGCGAATGTGATGGCTGACAAACATCAGTTGTCTCATCCTCAAAATTATTGCAAATGAATCTCAGCCTTGCAAAGTGGAACTGGTGTGATTCTGTAGTTCCCAAATAGACATACAATTGCAGTAGTCAAACCAGGTCAAACACATTCCATATACAGCTCTTGACCTTCTGCACTCGCAAGGCAACGGTCAGGCTAGCTCCAATGCTACCCACACAACTAACCACGGGAGTGGTAATAGGAAGCATACCTTCCTCACATTCTCCCAATTTCTTATCCAAGGGATAATCTTCAGCTGAAGGCCATTTGTAAGCGATTGAAGAATTTTGTGAACATTTAATATCCTCCCCACATGGACGTCATCTAGCCTTTTGCTCGTCGTGTGTCAGGATGGCCGAGCGGTCGAAGGCGCTGTGTCGAGGTCGCAGTCTCCTCTGGCGGCGTGGGTTCAAATCCCGCTCCTGACAAAGCTTTGCAAATGAAGAATGCTTTATGTAGCGTTTGTTGAAACATGAGCAAATCAACCTCGTTAACAAAACAAGGGACTTGTCCTTTGGCAATTTCACCTCTGCGGTTGGGCTTGCGTTAACAGTGAAACTCACAGTGCTTGCAGCAGCAGTGGTGGTGTTGAGTGTTTCTTCACATGCAGCAGAGCATTGATGATACGACCAAAGAAAGCAATTTTGGAAACGGGCAAACATTATGCAATTCCTGTATGCAGTAAGGCCCGAAAAGCCTGCACATAGGGATTCTGCCACAAGGGGCTCGTCCGGGATTTGAACCCGGGACCTCTCGCACCCTAAGCGAGAATCATACCCCTAGACCAACGAGCCACAGAAACTAACTTTATTGCCTCTTTTTTTTCTTTTTTTCCTTCATTCGTCAGACTATAATTGAAAGCAAGGAACGCAATCACATTTTATGAATGAAGAGTAAGAAGCCTCTCCCATTTGTGTTGATAGTTGGATCTTTTCCCACAGTGGGAATTTAACCTCCGCACCACAGGTCACATTTCGCCGGCCAAAAGTGTCAAAGGTCAAGGCATTGGTGGTTCAGTGGTAGAATTCTCGCCTGCCACGCGGGAGGCCCGGGTTCGATTCCCGGCCAATGCACGTTGGTTTTCCAACTACTCTTAAGTTGTTTGAAAGAGTGAAGTCGCTCTTGGGCCTTCGCAGTACACTCGAGCTATTAGCTTATCTAAGCAGCATTTTGTCAGGCGGACAGAATTTAGGGGAAAGTCAAGGACCAAAGTTGCTTAGAAAAGGCCAGATATACAGTGGGCCGTGGTCTTTCTTAAGCCATTAACTGCCATTGCTAATGTACTTTTTGAATGACATCATTGGAAGACTTTCATTTCACTCAGCTAAATAAAAACAAACTTTCTACTTACAAGTCTGATTTTCAATGGCAAATGTGCAAAGTAGCTGCCCTCGCTCAGCAGCAATTTCAGCTCATTCCCCTCTAAAGTTGACTGGGAAGAATGCTCATGCGAATGTGATGGCTGACAAACATCAGTTGTCTCATCCTCAAAATTATTGCATATGAATCTCAGCCTTGCAAAGTGGAACTGATGTGATTCTGTAGTTCCCAAATAGACATACAATTGCAGTAGTCAACCCAGGTCAAACACATTCCATATACAGCTCTTGACCTTCTGCACTCGCAAGGCAACGGTCAGGCTAGCTCCAAGGCTACCCACCCAACTAACCACGGGAGTGGTAATAGGAAGCATACCTTGCTCACATTCTCCCAATTTCTTATCTAGGGGATAATCTGCAGCGGAAGGCCGTTTTTAAGCGATTGAAGAATTTTTTGAGCATTTTATATCCTCCCCACATGGACGTCATCTAGCTTTTTCCTCATCGTGTGTCAGGATGGCCGAGCGGTCGAAGGCGCTGTGTCTAGGTCGCAGTCTCCTCTGGAGGCGTGGGTTCAAATCCCACTCCTGACACAGCTTTGCAAATGAAGACTGCATTATGTAGCGTTTGTCAAAACATGAGCAACGCAACCTCGTTAACAAAACAAGGGACTTGTCCTTTGGCAATTTCACCTCTGCTGTTGGGCTTGCGTTAACAGTGAAACTCACAGTGCTTGCAGCAGCAGTTGTGGTGTTGAGTGTTTCTTCACATGCAGCAAAGCATTGATGATACGACCAAAGAAAGCAATTTTGGAAACGGGCAAACATTATACAATTCCTGTATGCAGTAAGGCCCGAAAAGCCTGCACATAGGGATTCTGCCACAAGGGGCTCGTCCGGGATTTGAACCCGGGACCTCTCACACCCTAAGCAAGAATCATACCCCTAGACGAACGAGCCACAGAAACTAACGTTATTGCCTCTTTTTGTTCTTTTTTTCCTTCATTCTTCAGACTATAATTGAAAGCAAGGAACGCAATCACATTTTATGAATGAAGAGTAAGAAGCCTCTCCCATTCGTGTTGATAGTTGGATCTTTTCCCACAGTGGGAATTTTAACCCCCGCACCACAGGTCACATTTCGCCGGCCAAACATCTCAACGGTCAAGGCATTGGTGGTTCAGTGGTAGAATTCTCGCCTGCCACGCGGGAGGTCCGGGTTCGATTCCCGGCCAATGCACGTTGGTTTTCCAACTACTCTTAAATTGTGAGAAAGAGTGAAATCGCTCTTGGGCCTTCGCAGTACACTCGAGCTATTAGCTTATCTAAGCAGCACTTTGTCAGGCTGACAGAATTTGGGGGAAAGTCAAGGACCAAAGTTGCTTAGAAAAGGCCAGATATACAGTGGGCTGTGGTCTTTCTTAAGCCTGTAAAGATAACTGTAGGCCGAGCCTGTAGCTGGTGCCCAGCCGTGCAATAGCCAGCCAGCAATAACTTATTTCTTCCACACAAGCCAAACATTGGCTCAGAGCAAATGATGACAAAAAATGAAATTCAGTTATTTGCACATTCATGTATGTACAAACAATACAGCAGGGAACTCGGGACACAACCTAAGCGGGTTCTTGTGTTGAGGATGAGAGAGGTGGAATTGCATCTACTCACCCTAACCACCTGAGGTCTGCCAGTCAGAAAGTCAAGTACCCAGTTGCACAGCCAGGTGTTCAGGTCAAGTTCCCTGAGCTTGCTGACCATTCTGGGGGGCATTATGGTACTGAAGGCTTAACTGTAGTCTGAACAGCATTCTCACATAGTTCCACCCCACGTTGTCCAGGTTGGATAGGGTTGTGTGCTGTCAATTTGTTGACCTTTAATTCTTTTACATTCTTCAAAATCTGCTCGGTGGTAGACTTCTCAACTCCCAGTCATGACAAGGCTTTGGGAATGGAAGACGCTTCACAAAGATTTTGTTGCAGTGGTGCCGAGTATTTATTCACATGAGGCACAATGTTATCAGAGATAGCAATTTTGGAAAAAGGGAAACATTAAATAACTACTGTATACAGCAAGCCCCCGCCAGACCTTAGAGCCGGCATATCTGAAATGAGTCACACAGGGCTCGTCCGGGATTTGAACCCGGGACCTCTCGCACCCGAAGCGAGAATCATACCCCTAGACCAACGAGCCATATAGCTCCCACTTTTTGTTTGTTTTTTTTTTGTTTTTTTTTAAAACTTTTATTGTCATTCTTCCATCCAGTAACTAAGTCAAAACAGGGAAACTTATTTCTACCACAACAAGAAAACTAACAACACGTGCAGGTTTGTAAGGCAGATTTTCTTCTCCCAAAGTCACACCCAACTGAATGGGTGCCTCAGGATTTCTGAGATCCGGTCATCCCCGTTTTTTGACTAGAGGTTTCCCAGACCTTCTGTGAGTTTGACGAGATGGAGGTCAGGCTATGCGTCATTTTTCTTACTGTAACTGGATAAACATTAACTTTCTAGCAGGTACAAAAAAGAACTTAGCCTGACATTTTACGCTTGAACAAACTCCAACTAAATGAGTAGCCAATGAAACAGCCATCCCCTTTCACACAGGCCACCATGTCATTTTAACTGCCATTGCTAATGTACTTTTTGAATGACATCACTGGAAGACTTTCATTTCACTCAGCTAAATAAAAAGAAACTTTCTACTTACAAGTCTGATTTTCAATGGCAAATGTGCAAAGTAGCTGCCCTCGCTCAGCAGCAATTTCAGCTCTTTCCCCTCTAAATTCGACTGGGAAGAATGCTCATGCGAATGTGATGGCTGACAAACATCAGTTGTCTCATCCTCAAAATTATTGCAAATGAATGTCAGCCTTGCAAAGTGGAACTGATGTGATTCTGTAGTTCCCAAATAGACATACAATTGCAGTAGTCAACCCAGGTCAAACACATTCCATATACAGCTCTTGACCTTCTGCACTCGCAAGGCAACGGTCAGGCTAGCTCCAATGCTACCCACACAACTAACCACGGGAGTGGTAATAGGAAGCATACCTTCCTCAAATTCTCCCAATTTCTTATCTAGGGGATAATCTGCAGCTGAAGGCCATTTGTAAGCGATTGAAGAATTTTGTGAACATTTAATATCCTCCCCACATGGACGTCATCTAGCTTTTTGCTCGTTGTGTGTCAGGATGGCCGAGCGGTGGAAGGCGCTGTGTCCAGGTCGCAGTCTCCTCTGGGGACGTGGGTTCAAATCCCACTCCTGACAAAGCTTTGCAAATGAAGAATGCTTTATGTAGCGTTTGTTGAAACATGAGCAAATCAACCTCGTTAAAAAAACAAGGGACTTGTCCTTTGGCAATTTGACCTCTGCTGTTGGGCTTGCGTTAACGCTGCAACTCACAGCGCTTACAGCAGTGGTGTTGAGTGTTTCTTCACATGCAGCAAAGCATTGATGACACGACCAAAGAAAGCAATTTTGGAAACGGGCAAACATTATGCAATTCCTGTATGCAGTAAGGCCCTGCAGGACCAAAAAGCCTGCACATAGGGATTACGCCACAAGGGGCTCGTCCGGGATTTGAATCCGGGACCTCTCGCACCCTAAGCGAGAATCATACCGCTAGACCAACGAGCCACAGAAACAAGCTTTATTGCCTCTTTTTTCTTTTTTTCCTTCATTCCTCAGACTATAATTGAAAGCAAGGAACGCAATCACATTTTATGAATGAAGAGTAAGAAGCCTCTCCCATTCGTGTTGATAGTTGGATCTTTTCCCACAGTGGGAATTTTAACCTCCGCACCACAGGTCACATTTCGCCGGCCAAAAGTGTCAAAGGTCAAGGCATTGGTGGTTCAGTGGTAGAATTCTCGCCTGCCACGCGGGAGGCCCGGGTTCGATTCCCGGCCAACGCACGTTGGTTTTCCAACTACTCTTAAGTTGTTTGAAAGCGTGACATCGCTCTTGGGCCTTCGCAGTACACTCGAGCTATTAGCTTATCTAAGCAGCACTTTGTCAGGCTGACAGAATTTGGGGGAAAGTCAAGGACACAATTTGCTTAGAAAGTGCTAGATATACAGTGGGCTGTGGTCTTTCTTAAGCCTGTAAAGATAACTGTAGGCCGAGCCTGTAGCTGGTGCCCAGCCGTGCAATAGCCAGCCAGCAACAACTTATTTCTTCCACGCAAGCCAAATTTTGGCTCAGAGCAAATGACAATGACAAAAAACCAAATTCAGTTATTTGCACATTCATGTATGTACAAACAATACAGCAGGGAACTCAGAACACAACCTAAGGGGGTTCTTGTGTTGAGGATGAGAGAGGTGGAGTTTTGTCTATTCACCCTAACCCCCTGAGGTCTGCCAGTCAGAAAGTCAAGTACCCAGTTGCACAGCCAGGTGATCAGGTCAAGTTCCCTGACCATGCTGGAGGGTATTATGGTACTGAAGGCTGAACTGTGGTCAATGAACAGCATTCTCACATAGAAAATTTTTTTTTCAAAGACTCTAGCTATGGACCGATTCCACGAGAAGGAAACTCAAATGTACTTTTACAAAAACAAACTGAAAACCTTCGTGGGATGGCCGTTCGATGAAGGCTGTTGTTGTACTCAAGAGAACATGGCCAAAGCCGGTTTCACCACACCGCGTAAGACAACAGGCTTCCAACTGCCAACTGCTTCTTCTGCCTCAAGGAACTGGAAGGCTGGGAACCAGAAGATGATCCGATAATTGAACACAAGTCTCACTCCTCCGTCTGCCACTTCATCATGCTGAAGAAGAAAGTGGAGAACCTGACCGTGGAGGAATTCCTTAAACTGCATAAAGAGAAACATAAGTTTATGATGAGTAAACAATGTGAGGATGCCATCGGTACGTATGTGGATGCGGCCGAATTGAGGAGGGCAGAAATCGTGAAGACGATCTGTAGTGTATGGAGATACACACGAAAGCAAATGTTTTTATTTGCAGTAATATGTATTTTATGTTTGACCTCTGACCCTCGATGTCTATTACATCAAGCATCGGCTCTGAGCCCTTTCTTGTTTGCAATGGTGATTGACAGGTTGGCGGACAAAATCAGGCAGGAGTCTACATGGACGATGATGTTCGCGGATGACATTGTGATCTGTTGCGAGAGTAGGGTGCAGGTTGAAGAGAGCCTGGAGAGGTGGAGGTATGCACTGGAGAGAAGAGGAAATGAAAGTCAGTAGGAGCAAGACGGAATACCTATGCGTGAATGAGAGGGAGGACAGTGGAATGGTCAGGATGCAAGGAGTTGAGGTGACAAAGGCATATGAGTTTAAATACTTGGGGTCAATTGTCCAAAGTAACGGGGAGTGCAGGAGTGAGGTGAAGAAGAGAGTGCAGGCAGGGTGGAGTGGGTGGAGAAGAGTTTCAGGAGTGATTTGCGACAGAAGGGTACCAGCAAGAGTTAAAGGGAAGGTTTACAAGATGGTTGTGAGACAAGCTATGTTATATGGTTTGGAGACCCTGGCACTGACGAGGAGGCGGAGCTGGAGGTGGCAGATGCTAAAATTTTCATTGGGAGTGACGAAGAAGGACAGGATTAGGATTTATTGTATTAGAGGGACCGCTCAAGTTGGGCGATTTGGAGACAAAGCGAGAGAGGCAAGATTGAGATGGCTTTGACATGTGTGGAGGAGAGATGCTGGGTATATTGGGAGAAGGATGCTGAATATGGAGCTGCCAGGGAAGAGGAAAAGAGGAAGGCCAAAGAGGAGGTTTAGGGATGCGGTGAGGGAGGACATGCAGGTGGCTGGTGTGACAAAGGAAGATGCAGAGGACAGGAAGAAATGGAAACGGATGATCCGCTGTGGTGACCCTTAACGGGAACAGCCCATAGCAGTAGTAGAGGTGTTAAGTCTATCCTTTTGCGCCAGGATGGCCGAGCAGTCCAAGGCGCCGTGTGGAGGTCACAATCTCCTCTGGATGCATGGGTTCGAATCCCACTCCTGACAAGGCTTTGCAAATGAAGAATCCTTTGTGTAGCGTTTATTGAGAGACAAGCAATTGAACAACACAACCTTGCTAAAAAACGATGGATTTGTACTGTGGCAATAATCAGCTGTGCTGCTTGGCTTGTGTTAATGCTGAAACGCGGAGAGCTTGTAGCAGTGGTGTTGAATATTTCTTCACGCACAGCACTGATGACATGATCAGAGAAAGCATTGTTGGAAACGGGCAAAGATTACGCAATTCCTGTATGCAGTAAGGCCCTGCAGGACCGAAAAGCCGGCTTATAAGGATTCAGTCACACCGGGCTCGTCCGGGATTTGAACCCGGGACCTCTCGCACCCGAAGCGAGAATCATACCTCTAGACCAACGAGCCACAGAAAGAAAAACTTTTGATTTTTCTTTTCTTTTTTTTCATTCTTCAGAGATTTGAAAGCAAGGAAAGCAATCATACATTTCATCAATGAAGAGTAAGAAGCCTTCCACATTCGTGTTGATAGTTGGACCCTTTTCCACAGCGGGAATTTTAACCCCCCGGCCTACAAGTCACATGGCGGGGGCCAAAATTCCGGAACGTTGAAGCATTGGTGCTTCAGATGTGGGATTCTTATCTGTCACGCGGGAGACCCGGGTTTGATTCCCGGACAGTGCAGTGTTTTTCCAACTACTGTTAAGTTGTTTGAAAAAGTGAAACCACTCTTGGCTTTCGCCGGACACTCGGGTTGTTACCTTGTCTAAGTAGAGCTCATCATTTTGTCAAGCTGACAGAATTTGGGAAGAAGTCAAGCACAAAAGTTGCTTAAAAAATGGCAGCGATATAGTGGGGCCAAGCCTGTAGCTGGCACCCAACCGTGCAGTAGCCAACCAACACAAACATATTTGTTCCACACAAGCCAAACTTTGGCTCAAAGCAGATGATAATGGCAAAAACGAAATACAAAGCATTTGCACCGAATATTTCCATTTTAACAAAAAAAAAAATGAAAGCAAGCAACAAATTCTGAGGTTTGATCATCCCTGTTTTTTGATGAGAATTTTCACAGACCCTCTGTCAGCTTTACAATCAGGAATCAGGAACAATTTATTGTCATTTCTATCATGTACTTGTGTACACAAAAGAAACGAAATTTTGCTTCACCCAGCACCACAATAGTGCAACACAAAAGATGAAAACACATATCCAAAATTTCCAAAAGTGACACCACCAAACGCATACAAAAACAAAGAGAACAAAGCAACAAAACAAAAAAAACACAGTTAACAGCACGCGCAACACAGACCAAAAATTGCACTATTCAGAGAACTAAAGCCAGCCAGGATGACTGTCGGAACTGCCGGTCTGCATGGGCTAACGGTTAGCTAAGCCTGCCCCGTTTCCGCGCCCTGTCAGATCGCCCTCGGTGCTTCCTCTTCGGGTGCAGCTTCAGGCAGGGCCGTGGTCCTTGGGCTCACCAGATGCAGCAGACCTCACGCTTGCTCTCCCAGACAGACACCTTCGACACACCTCCCCCATTCCTTCATACAACGACACAAACGCAGACGCAAACAAAAACACTGCACAATCGACGCCAGGCGAGACCGCCGCCAGACCGCCTCGGCATTTCCTCTCGGGCACAGCTCCGAGCAGGGCCGTGGTCCCTTGGCCCACTAGACGCAGCAGACCAACCTCTCTCAACCAATCCAACGCCAGCTCTTCCAGCCATTAAACGACAAGAAAAAAAATTTGAAGATCAAAATAAAAACTTCACACGACGACACAAACATAGACATGGACAAAGACACTGCATGGTCGGTACTGGGTGAGGCCTCTCGTGCTGAGAGTGAGAGAGGTTGAGGTGTAGCTACACACCTTAACCAGCTGGGGTCTTCCAGTCAGAAAGTCAAGGAGCCAGTTGCACAGGGAGGTGTTCAGGCCAAGTTGCCTGAACTTGCTGACCATTCTTGGGGGGGGGCACTATGGTGCTGTAGGCTGAACTGTAGTCAATGAACAGCATTCTCACAGTTGCCCCATGTCAAGGTGGGATAGGGTGGTGTGCTGTTGTTGCCTTTTAATTTTTTTACATTCTTCAAAATCTTTTCGGTTGTTCAGGGGTATAATTCTTGCCTCCCACTCCTGACAAAGCTTTACGAATGAAAGATGCTTCACAAACAGAACTTGTGGCTGCAGTGTTGAGTATTTTTTCACATGAAGCACATTTTTGATCACGAGAGAAAGTATTTTTGGAAACAATCAAACGTTACATAACTCCTGCATGCAGCAAGACCCCGCTTGATCTTAGAGCCAGCATATTAAAACTGTGTCAGATGGGGCTCGTCCGGGATTTGAACCCGGGACCTCTCGCACCCGAAGCGAGAATCATGCCCCTAGACCAACGAGCCACAGGATAGCACTAGTTTATCTTTATTGTCATTCTTTCATTTTTCCATACTAACTAAGACAAACAAGGAAACTTGTTTTTACCCCAACAGAAGAACTAACCAGAGGTTTTGTGTCCGAAGGCAGATTTCTTTTCCGAAGTCACAGCCAACTGAATGGCTGCCTCACGATTTCTGAGATCCGGTCATCCCAGTTCTTTGGCAAGAGTTTTCCCAGACCCTCTGGGCTATGCATGATTATTCTGACCGTAATTGGATAAAAATTAACACTGTAGCAGGCACAAAACACAACTTGGACTGAGATTGTATGCGTGAACAAAAGCCAACTAAATGAGTAGCCACTGAAACAGTCATCCCTTTTCACACAGACTACCATGCCAATCATTGCCAATGCACATTCTGAATGATATCATCGGAAGACTTTCATCTGACTCAGCTAGCTAAAAAAGCAACTTTCTACTTAATGATAATAATAAATCAAACTTATATAGCACTTTTCTAATACTCAAAGCCGCTTTACAATAAACGGCGGTGAAACAAGACAACAGATAAACATAGCACAGACATACAGGGGTGGATGGGAAGGGGGGCTACGAGAGAGAGAAGCGGCAGCCGCACATGACGCCAGCAGTACTCTCCCACTAAACACATACAAAAGGGCAAGAAAAACAAAAAACAACGGCACTGTAGACATTGATTTTCTGTAGGGGTTTACTCCCATAGCCTATATTCCTCTCTCGAGGTATCCACTAAGCCAGTGGTTCTCAATCTTTTTGGGGTCCTGGACCCCCTGCGTATTTTTGATCTACCCTGAGGACCCCTCCACCTGATCTTGGGGGAGGGGGGTTGCAATTTGCAGAAACAGTAGAAACTGCATTTTAAATTGCATTATAGCATTTATTCACTCTTTGGGGCAAAAATAAGAGCTTTCAGTTGTAACTTAGATATATGTAACAAAACAGAATTCTTATGCAGTAACTTTCAGATATATGTAACAAAACAGAATATGTATTCAGTAACTTTCAGATATATGTAACAAAACAGAATATGTATTCAGTAACTTTCAGATATATGTAACAACAGAATTCTTATGCAGTAACTTTTAACAATGCAAACGGGAGCGAGATCTCTTATTAAAATACAATAAATTACACTTGTGAAACAGATGTAATTAGAGAAAAAAGCCCCGTTACCCTTTATAGTTTAGGTAGATAAAGGTCTCAGTCACATCTGAGTAAAATAATCCTATTTCTATAAATGTCATGGGATCTTTTTTTTAAAGATATTTTATTTTCACGGACCCCTTGCAATTACACCACGGACCACTAGGGGTCCGCGGACCCCCGGTTGAGAAACACTGCACTAGGCAGTGGCACTATTTAACCCATAGCTGGGGGCTGGTTCGTGGGCATCAGGGAATAGCCACACACCGGTGGGCTGGCGTAATGCATGTCTAATAAGCTAGTTAGGATGACAGCAGCTAAGTTAGCTAATCATATTGTATCTTTTTATTGTTTTGCCTTCGAAGTTAACCCATTTACTTTAAACTGAATCGCGTTAAATGTCACGTCAGTAAATTCTCCGCATCGAATGAATGACGCACCATTTTACCTCAGAGAATACAGTCACAGTTAAAGGGTGCTGCTGGGCCTGACACGACGCTAGTAGCGTTAACTTACTGTATTGAACTGTGATGTGATGCTGCGTTCGATTATAACTCGGAGGTCGGAAATTCCTAGTTCCCCCTGGGAAAAATCAAATAAAACGGCACGTGAGCTCGGAGTTCCCAGTCGCGAACTCGGGTTGCTTTTCTCAACCCCCAGTTCACCACACGGAATTTTATGACGTCACATCAACATGGCTGCCCACAGTTGTTTTTTTTTTGGCTGCCCACAGTGTCAATGATAAAATAATATCAATCTTTAAATCAAATCAATTTTATTTGTACAGCCCAATATCACAAATTTGCCTCAGTGGGCTTAACAGCAACACAACATCCTGTCCTTAGACCCTCTCATCGAATAAGGAACAACTCCCTAAAAAAAAAACCCTTAACAGGGAGAAAAAATAGGAAGAAACCTCAGGGAGGAGGGATCTCTCTCCCAGCAGAGGAGCTCTATCGCTGTGATCTATTGAAAGTCCCTCTATCCAAGATCTTGTCGGGCTTGCGCCAGGCAGGCACATACCACCCCGGGCGTCCCAGCAATCCGCTTTTCCATCGGGTTACCAAGGGCGGGGAGAGACACTTGGTGGCGGTGGTGGGGGGGGGGGAGACAAAGGGAGAGTTTGGGGTACCAGGGGCGCGTGGAGCCTGGCCGGCGGGTCTCCCGGGGTATGTTGAGGTTGGTGAGGGGGTGCTTAAGGGTGGGTGCCCGTGTTCGGCTAGTAAATGGGTCCCGGAGGTCCTCCCCGGGCTTAGGGGCGGGTGCCTGTGTTCGGCTGGTGCATGGTCCCTGGATAATTGATAGGTATATCCCAGACAGCATCCGGATGTGGACCACTTCCGGCAACGATGTGGCACTGATGGCCTTCTTCTGACCCTGACAAAATGGATGTGAGCCTGAAGTTGCCCACATGTGTAATAGCAAATATGACCCAATTATGCCAAATCAAATGTGGGCCACCTTTGGCAAAGATGCGGTGCTCTCGGCAACATGTAATCTGGATGTGACCCTGAAGTGG
The DNA here is from genome assembly GCF_029633865.1 of Lampris incognitus. Taxonomy (NCBI): domain Eukaryota; kingdom Metazoa; phylum Chordata; class Actinopteri; order Lampriformes; family Lampridae; genus Lampris; species Lampris incognitus. The sequence continues at coordinate 64,097,051 of NC_079216.1, forward strand.
CCCGTGTGGTAAATGGTGAATATGGTCCAAATATCACGAAACAAATAAGGGCCAACTTTGGAAAATATGTGGCACGTGTGCCATTGCTATGGCTTGGTTCTGGCCCAGATCTGGCAAACGGGAGCGGACCGCCCAAGTGCCGTCATTCCACGCGGCATGTGGGCCGGATGAAAGTGTCGGGTGTGGGACGGGTCCGGGCCACAGCAATTCTCCTATCTGGGAGCCTAATTCTGAACATTTAACTATACTGTAACGTGCATGGATAAGTAAACACGTTATTCCCTAGCTAACGGGTCGGACCCTTTGGTCGACTCGTTGTCGCTTGCGAAAGGGGAAACGCGGGTTCGCGTCCCGGCTGTGGCGGTTCCCGGGCTGCCCCTCTAATTCGCTACAATATTTCCTAAATCGTTATAATAGGCAATAGAAGGGAGATATCTTGTCATTTTCGTATTGCTTGTTCGACACGGTCGTCATTGACGAGTTAAAGCGTTAAATTAGCTCGACGCCGCCCGTTTTACCTGTTCCGGTTTGCTCCGGTCTGAAGCGGTCTACTTACCTGGGACGGTTAGCTCGCTTCTTGCTCGCCTCCCCAGAAAGACTTTTCGATCACCTCCTGTGGAGAAAAACAGCTTAAATAGGTCGGCGTTTTTTGTTAAATGACACGACTTGATGTGCAGGCGGGATGAGGTTTAAAAGTTGAGAAGACGAAACGGCGTTACATTCTGTACGGCTGAGTTTTAAACACACCTCCAAGCGCACGTCTTCCTTCCGGTTCCCGACGCGCTCATTTCCGGCAGCGGGTTCTGCACTGAGCCTGCCTGAAATAAAGGCGTTTTGTTTGCTCATACCGTCCATTAAAATTAGAGTGAACTTTTGCGTTGTTTTAGCCTTTGCTATTGTTACCTTTCCTGTCTCCATCTTCTGACTACCTTCGCCGGAAGTTACAGGGGAACCGAATTTATTTGGGATCCAGGGCCGAAGTTCGCTGGCGCTGCCCGTCACTGCCTGGTGCCACCGTAAGCGGTTATTTTGTTGCCCGGTGAGGGATTCGATACGGGGTGTACTGCACCACAAGGCGACGTCACTAACCGCTCGGCTAAAGGGTCAAACCCGTTAGCTAGGGGGCTAACGTGTCTTATTAGTAGCTTACAGTCGTCACCCTCTCCCGGAAGCGCACCTTCGCGCTTTGTTATTCCCGCGCTCCGAAGAGACTTCTGAGGATCTGCACACTTCCGGATCCCGCCGCTGCCACCAACGTAACCGGTTGTTTTCTTGCCCGGTGCGGGATTCGATACGGGGTGTACTGCACCACAACGCGACGTCGCTAACCGCTCGGCTAAAGAGTCGGACCCGTTAGCTAGGGGCTAACGTGTCTCATTAGTAGTTTACACTAGCTAGCTAAACTCCGGAGCACAACCCAACACGGTTCAATAGTTCACTTCGTCTGAAAATGGCGAGGACGCCGTCTTCTCTCTGGAAACACGTTTAATCCTTCTTCACAGCTGCACAAAACGTTGACATAGCTCCGACATATCGCAGTTCTTAGTCATAATATTTCCTTTCACTTGCGCGGAGCTCCCAATACCATTCGCGCCACACAACAACAACAACCACTTCCTCATTCCCCCCTCCCCACCAACCAATCAGAGTCCGACCCCAGATCTCGCTCTTAAAGCGGTACACCCTTATTTACCAACACTATGTTTGTCTAGTGGCGGCTACGCTGTGTCCATGGCAACGTTGGCGTCGCAACGTCACATGCCTGCTATTGTCATTAATCACCGGTAGGGGGAGTGCTGAGACGGCCTATAAATCCAACAATGTGATACAATCAAGTCAATTTTATTTGTATAGCTCAATATCACAAATGAATTAAAGATGAACGCATATTAAATCCTAAATACAGTTTAGCTCCCCCCGTTATCCGAACCGAGCCGAGCCTATCCCAGCAGCCACTGGGCGGCAGGCGGGGAGACACCCTGGACAGGCTGCCAGATCCTCACACAGGGCCTACATATACACACAATTCATACCTAGGGGCAATTTGGTATGGCCGATTCACTTGACCTACATGTCTTTGGACTGTGGGAGGAAACCGGAGCACACCCACGCAGACAACATGCAAACTCCATACAGAGAACGACCCCCAAGATTGGACTACCCCGGGGCTCGAACCCAGGACCCTCTTGCTGTGAAGTGACTGCGCTAACCACTGCACCACCATGCCGCCCTAGCTTCTTTTTTCTAGTCTATCTAGTCTTGAGACCCTGTTGTGTAGAGGGGCCCTGCGTCAAAATCTAGTCTTAAGGCGCCATATCATTTCAGTTTCTATTGTGCTTAAACAGTGTATATACCACCAACACATTGGTAACTGCAAACCAACCTGCATTGGGCCACTGGTGGGTTTCTGGGGTCCTAGGCACACAAAAAACCAAACGTGCCCTCACCCGAGTCTTACCCCATAAAAGGCTTCACATATTGTACAGACAGGTTACGGTAACTTTGCTTCAAGTTGCGCGCATGTCTTCACAGGTGTTGATAGTTCTCTTCAGGTGTGTGTCCCATTTACTCCAACCTTTGCTGACTTGCTCTGTCATTTCTGCAAAATCTAGTGAGAGCGCCTTACAGGTGCTATGTTCATAGCAAGTCTTTCTGGCAGCCTCTCTCTGCCATGTGTCGTCTGCTGTGTGCACTGTACTGAGTGGGTACTTGAAAGGGGCTGGGTACATGAAGAGTGGACAGTTTTTCGTGGTGGCCTGGGGCCCCCTAGTGGCTTAATTCAGCTACACACACACACACACACACACAAGCCTCACAGACAATAAACACAGGACTGCTCTTGAAAGGCAAAAGTACCATAGTAAAGTGTTAAACGCTAGCTTTTATTTGCTTGTGTTGAGACAAGGTGGAATAAGACTACGTAGCAGGCAAGATTATCAAAGTTTAACACTGACTGCAATGACCTCCAGCAACCTTGCAGCTTTGGGTATCATCCTCCACGTTCCCCTTTTAAAAGCATGTACTCCTCAAGTGGCTTGACTCAATTTGCCCTAGTGTCCCCCTGATGGCTCGTTTCAGCCACGGCCATCCGGACTGAGTTTGTCCCTCCGTCTCCCCGCCTGTCTTCTGTATGGATCCCTCTCAGTCTGTCTGTCTGGGTCAGTGTCCATTGGCCCGGCCTCTGGCTCCGAAGCCATTTCTGTGATTCGTTCTCTGAGTTTTATCTTTTTGTGAGTCACTGTCGTCCTCCTCCTCATCGCTCCTGTCATCCCCTTCCAGCTGCAGGGGCACAGAGAATAAGGAGAAAATGAAGAAGAGCTGGGGATAGGAGGGAAAGATGGTAAGAAAGAAAGAGAAACGTGTAAATGCATACACACACAACCTACTGTACCTTGCTGAAGAGAAACTTGTACAGCATACGTGAAATGAGAACGGCCCAGTATAGATGGAGTATCTGGAGCACCAGCAACATGGCATTGAAGAAGTAGTAGCCAAAGAACGGAGGGAACAGCTCCAGCGGGTACACCCATGTACAGTGTATTAGCCTGTAGTGGAGATGTGCACATGCTTTGTTTACACACAAAAGCACACAAATCGAGCGTTGTGTGCTTTCATCAACTCTAACCTCACCGCGGTTGCCTCCCCATACTCACCAGAAAGGTAAAATGACAAGTCTTGTCAGGGTAAAAAGAACCGTGAACACCACAAACATGGCATCAGCGGTTCGCCGCCACTTAGCATAGTTGAACACTTTTGCACCCTGTGAGAGGATGAGGTAAAACTGGTGAAAAGGATGAAAGTTGCATTCTTAGCTTTCCTTGCAGAGCAGTGCTAACCTACCACCTCCCGGCTGCCGCGTCGTACACGTGATGCTGATTGACAGAGCAGAACTGACCTCCAAGAATATGTCAGCGGAGTCGTGAGTTGCCATGACCAGGGTTCCAATACGGATGTAGTTGGAGACCCAGGAGAACGCCAGTAGAGTCAGCGTCGCTATATGATGAAGCACCTGCTCTCTGAAGTCCTACGTGTCATGAAATGAAATGAAGTGAAATGAAACTCTGCCTTTCTTTAAACAAGAACAGGGGGTCCTCACCAGTGGCGGCTGGCCAGTACAGGGCGCTGGAGCGCCGCCCCCTTCAACTATCAAGAGATGAAAATCTACTTAAACATGTTAAATATCATTTAGTTGTATGATGCAAATAATGATGAAATAAAAGTGTTTTCAGTCTGTGAGCGCCTGTCAGCAGCATTAGATATTGGTTCAAATGGTATTTGGTTGATTTCTGTCTGAATACATATACTTCCTGTCTGAATACATATACTTCCTGGGTGAGGGGTGTCAGCAAAACGATACCTTATGTAAGCCCTCAAACTTGTGGCGAGCGGGTGACCTGAGGCTGCTGTCTGACTAGTTTCTTCAGATTTTCCAGGGGGCGCAGTTCTGTGCCGCCCCAGACACCCCCACTTTTATTGGCAGTGAATCGGTATTGTTTTAATGTTGTTTGATCTAATGTGATTGGATAATTCTCGTGGCTGTCAATCATGTTCACACCCACCACCACGCCTCGTCTCGCCTGTCAATCATCCACCGTCTACGAGCCCCGATAAACTCTATAGGCTCGAATGTCCTTCTTAATAACTCTGTGACTGTGTGGACATTAAAGCAGCTGTAAGGTGTGCTGCGCCAAGGTAAACTGCCCCCCCCCCAAAAAATGTTTAGCACCAGCCGCCACTGGTCCTCACTATTTTTTAATAGATATAAATAAACTCACCTTCCGTTTTACATCAAATGAAAGGCTGAGGAGCAGAGAAAGGTAGAAACCCATCTCTAAGAGGTAATACCCATGCTGAGATGGCAGCAGTGACTACACACATACACACAAACATGGAGGTTGTGATTGTAATTATTTACTGTTATATTGCATAACTCATCATCTTAGTAGATGGAGGATGTGGTAGGCAGCTACTACTCTTACCTGTTTAGGGAAGCCTGCCCAAACCTCCCTCAGATTATAAAGCCAGGGTTTCTGAAATCAGCCAAAAAATAAGGGAGGAGTTTGAGTGGGCTGGGAGGACTCTTGAAAATAAGCCTAAAAAAGAAAAAAAACACTGGCAAACGAGCTCATGCATGTTCGACTACTATGACAGCAGCCAAAGTGTGAGAAAAAACCCTGCAGCAGAGAAAGAGAGAGAGAGAGAGAGAGAGAGAGAGAGAGAGAGAGAGAGAGAGAGAGAGAGAGAGAGATCTTAATCTGCATGATAATACACGTGGTGTGTAAAAGAGCGAGACAAACCGAAAGGACGCATAGCACCAAAGCAAGATATTCATGCAACGGAAAAAAAATTGGCTGAGAGGGGAAAGAAATGTGCCAGAAATAACCGCCGTACACGGACGGGGAATACTTACATCATAGAGAGCTACGATTCCCCCGGCAAATGCACACAAGTAAAACACACACCGCCAACTGTTGACAAGAACATAATGCTGTCACACAAGGACAAATATGCACACACTCATCAGGCACGCACACTTGCAAAAGCAGCCACACACACACGCACACACTCACCTTGCCTCACAAAATCTTTTGCGAAGCCCTGCACGCTCCTGGTTCCTCCTTCTCCTGAACCAGACTTGAACCCTCCTCTCTGGCCAGCTGGTCTTCTTGCACAGAGACCTCACATCAGCCTGCGACACAGAAAAGAGGAAATTAAATTCCGGTGAAATCGTTTCTACCCGTCGCTCACAGCCTCAACATTGGCATTCACTCCGGAAACAAGGTAGAAGAAATTGGAAGAAAAGAAAGCCAATAAATTCACCTCAGCGAGACACAGCAAAACCAAACTTTTTTTTTTTCCTTCATTTTGCTGACATTGAATCTGAAGGAGAGTAAATCTAAAGCCGGTAGCATAGAAGCCATAGCTTAGCCCCTTAGTGATTAATTCGGCCTTTTTAAGACCATCAGATATTTTCTTACGCTTGGCTTCTGCACATAAATTCCACTTCATTTTGTGCACAAAAGTTGCAAATCAAACTGACGGAACTTCTGAGAGATGCGGGATATCATGGATAGCAATATTGTTACCTCTAACCCAGATAGCAAAACCGCTGTGGCCCGGACCCGTCCCACACCCGACACTTTCATCCGACCCACACACCGCGTGGAATGATGGCACTGGGGCGGTCCGCTCCTGTTTGCCAGATCTGGGCCAGAACCAAGCCATAGCAATGCTGCATGTGCCCCATATTTGCCAAAGGTGGCCCGTATTTGTTTTGTGATATTTGGGCCATATTCACCATTTACTACACGGGCCACTTCAGGGTCACATCCAGATCACATGTTGCCCACATTTGATTTGGCGTAATTGGGCCATATTTGCTATTATATATGTGGGCCACTTCAGGCTCACATCCATTTTGTCAGGGCCAGAAGAAGGCCTTCAGTGCTGCATCAGTGCCTGAAGTGGCCCACACCCGGATGCTATCTAGGAAGCCACTGTGCAGACCGTCTTAGCCTGAGTGACACCGACTTCAACAGTTAAATAACTTTAAACTCCGGGATCACAAAGGTTATAAGTGATGGTAGAGAGTTCAATGATACAGGCCCTGGTGCGCCAACGGTATTATGGACTAGAATAAAAATAGAACGGAGTAAAGAGTCAGTGTATATGAGACAGGGAGCAGAAAACTGAATAAAGAGGGGAGGGGAGAGATGGAAGATGTTTTGCTGTTCAGACTTTGCTGGTCTCTTTTCACGTACCGCTGATGGAAGTCGGGACTCGTTGCGGAAGTAGTCTTCTAGAAAGGGACTGGGCTCAGCTGCGAGTCGCACCTTATCCCTGATCTCCCAAACACTAGCCAGTGGCGTGGCTAAATATCTGAAATGGCACATGACATCAGGAAATAAGGAGACATTAAGAGTAGAGTAGAGTAGAGTAGAGTAGAGTAGAATACTCTTTATTAGTCATTTTGTACATACATACAAATGAAATTTACGCTCTGCATTCAACCCATGCTAGCTGTGTAGCTAGGAGCAGTGGGCAGCTGCCGTGCAGCACCCAGGCACCAACTCCAGTTCGTCTTGCCATGCCTTGCTCAGGGGCACAGACAGGAGTATTAACTCCCTCACATGCATATCTTTTTGATGGTTGGAAGAAACCGGAGCACCCACAGGAGACCCACGAAGAACATGCAAACTCCACACAGAAAGGACCCGGGACGGCCCAGGGTTCGAACCCAGGACCTTTTTGCCGTGAGGCAACAGCGCTAACCACTGGACCACCGTGCCGCCCAAAAAGTTAAGACCTGAGTGTCTGTGATGCAAACACACAAAATAAACAAATGCATCCTCACCTCTCGAATAGGCATCTGATGAGGAGCAGGCAAAGGGCGCAAGGCAGAGCGGCGTAGAGGTGCGAGGGCTTAGCGTAGATTCGGCCTTCACGGTCCTCGAGGTCAGACCAGGAGAGGTTCGCAGGCAGCCACAGACGCTCCCACCACAGCCACCCACTGACCGTCTCCAACATGCTGCTGGATGTAACATGAAATATACCCGGTGAAACACGTAATGCCACTACCACACTGGACAAAATGGTCAAATAACTGGACTTCACAACTCGTTTTGTCTCACATCCGTTGAAATATTTCCCAACATGTGAAACAAACTTTGCCAGTTGGGTGACAATACTGCTTGTTTCTGGTTTAGTATCACATCTTTACGATATCTTCTTGTTTTTTGGGGAGGGATTTCCCCCCCCTTTTTTTCTCCCCAATTATATCCGGCCAATTACCCCACTCTTCCGAGCCGTCTCAGTCACCGCTCCACCCCCTCTGCCGATCCGGGGAGGGCTGCAGACTACCACATGCCTCCTGCGATACATGTGGCATCGCCAGCTGCTTCTTTTCACCTGACAGTGAGGAGTTTCACCAGTGGGACGTAGTGCGTGGGAGGATCACGCTATTCCCCCCCCCAAACAGGCGCCCCGACCGACCAGACGAGGCGCTAGTGCAGCGACCAGGACACATACTCACATCCGGCTTCCCACCCCCATACACGGCCAATTGTGTCTGTAGGGACGCCCAACCAAGCTGGAGGTAACACAGGGGTTCGAACCGGCAACCCTGCTGGAGGTAACATGGGGATTCGAACCAGCGACCAAGCCGGAGGCAACACGGGGATTCAAACCGGCGACCCCTGTGTTAATAGGCAACGGAAGAGACCGCTACGCCACCCAGACACCCCTTTATGATGTCTTCTTAAAACAAATGTCAGTATCTCGACACCGTTCAGAATAAGACAGACCACTTCATTAGTGTTAAGGAACCCTTAGTGTGGTGTCCTCGCCCCGTCGCCACATTTTTCTATCACTTAGAATAAAAACAGTTTTTTTTTGACTGCCCTTCATCGTACGACTTCTTCAGATGGATATCTTCTGCAGTGGCAAGGATAAAGCACAACCCTTTGTGGTCTCAGACAACTCGATTTCCACGCAGCTTAGGTCATTTTTTTATATAGAAAAAAAAAGAAGAAGCTGAAACTGAACCTGGCTATAAAATACATTTGACACACATCACACATACCAGTTACATCTAAGATCTGCCACCACTTGGCTTTTGGCTCTTGCCAGATTCAAGCTCTGGCCAGTACAGTTGCTGCACCCATGCCTGACATGTTGTCCCGTGGACATGCAGACATGAGGAGGAACCAGGGATGGGGAGATAGAGAGGAAGTTATCACAGAACAAAGATAAAAAAGTGGCAAGTGAGGAGTAGCTGAAGGGAGCAAAGATTAGAGCGAAGTAAAGTCCCTCCTGTCGTGGACTCTGTTCAACAGGCAAATGCTTTATCTGTGCTGTCCATAGTGAGCATTTAGGAACTTGCTGTCCCAGTGTGCACAACCGAGGCCAAGGTCTACGTCTATATGGCGTGAACAATATGATAAATGTGTACATGTTGCTGGCAGGTCCCGCAGGTCTAACTCAACTGGGGACTGGGATTTCATTTTATGGCATTTCAGATCTTCGAAGTTAGTTAATAAGTCAGTAAGGTGGAACCGTTTACACCTGCAGGCAATGCTGTGTCTGGGGACAGACAAGTTTCAACAGAGGAGAGGCGAAGTTGAGATGGAGCGAGGGTACAAAGAGAGCAGGGCAGCAATAAACGAAACAAGTCACTGAAGTAGGTAGGTGTCCTGAAGCGGCCACAGCCTCCCACCTAAACCTCCCACTCAAAAAGTCACACCCCTCCTGTTATTCCAAGGAATTAAGAGCGCCGGATTGTCTTCAAATGGCCAAATGGGTGTAAGCCTATCCTCCTCTTTGTGCGGAGACCAAAAACACAACATTCACACATCTATAAATCCACGCGCTCACACACAAACATGCACAAACACTCACCTTCACAATACTGAGTTTGAGCTCTGCAGTATTATTGTCCAGGGTTCTGTGTCTGTGTGCAGCCTGCCGATAATCTGCACAGTCTATAGACTGCCCCGAGTCGCACCAGATAGTAGTACTGTTAGATCCTACAGTGTACCACAGCTGTATTTCACCAGCGGCTCCCCCGTTCCTCCAAGACAGACTAACATGTGAGCAGGACAGCAGATATACACCGCTGCTCTCCAGCAGTCTCTGGATAACATGTGAGGCAGCATGCTCCTGTGAGCATGCGTGTGTGATCGCTCACCTGGCACGAAGAAATGGGCTGCACCTCCCTCGCTCTTTCCCCCTCTAGGTGTTTCTCTGCTTCCAACCGCTGCCGCTGCTGTTATTACAACTCTGCGGTTCCGGTCCTCTCGGGTCAGTGTCGTGCAGCAATCCTCCGGCTGTCTCTAGAACATTTTTGTGCATCAAGACAGTTGTGAACGGTCTGAGCTAGATGTCCCGCATACCCTCACCTGCAAGAATGCCCTTGGAATGCCGGGGAGCCCCCCACAAAGGCCCCATTCACTGGAGGGACAGGAGAGGAGGGGCTAATACGGGTAATGGATAGAAGGGGGGGGGGAGGAGCTTGGAGAGACACACACACACACACAGACAGAGAGAGAGAGAGAGCGAGAGAGAGAGAGAGACAGACAGAGCGAGAGAGAGAGACAGAGAAAGAGAGACTTCAATTTCTTGCTTTTTTTTAAATATCAGCTAAGGATGGGAACAACGTGACTCGGGCAAACGAACTGTTTCCTACTTTCACAATTTGCTCACATCTTTGTAGCTGATGTTAAACTAATGAATTCTCGCTTGCATGTAAATAAAACAACAGCAAACAACAACATAACAAAACAAAAAAAAACACAAGTGTGACAGACAGACACACTCTGGAGGGGGGAATTATTTGGGCTTTCCCTCTTGTTCTGCCAAACACCACAGGGGGGCAGCAGCAGAGCGAGAGCGACACCAGAGTAGATGATTTGGCCACCTCCCTCTTTAAGTTAACTTGTAGTGAGGTGTTTTAATGTTGTGTCCCTGATCTCGTGTTCATAGCCAGCGATGACAAAGTCTGAACTCAGAAACTGATTTAGAGCCGTGTGCGTCGTTATGTCTGGACAGAGGCAAAGTGCAGTGACCACGGGATTCAGCGAAGGGACATAGCAGCATCTCCATGTCAATTCTGCCCTCTGTGATAAGGACAACGAAAAGACGCCTAAACCATGACCTCAAGAGTTCACAAGAAAAACATGTAGAAAAAAACGTATTATTTTATTGTTATTTTTCTTCATGAACAAAAAAGTATTTTATATATCAAAACGCTAAATATAAATCGTATATCTACAAGCGTAACTGGGTCGATGCTATGTGTGTTGTACAAAGAGCTTCCGTGTCCCTCTGTCTACAGGGCAGCGGTGCTCAACATGAGGGACTAGCAGGGGACAGGGGCTGCTGGGACGGTACTATGAGCCAAACAGAACAAAAAAACAACACAGTGAAATGAACAGAAATGGTAAAAACAATGAGTCTCAATGTTATTTTCTTCAGGTATGGCAAAGAGAGTTCCGGGACTTGGTGCCGGTGCTCTGAAATTGTCCACAACTCTCTTTATCCGGCTCGAAACTTCACCACAATTTTATAGGACTTTCCTGTCAGAAAGAAGGATCCCATATTAGAAGTCCGTGTTGCACCTCCTCGGTAACTGCCATGATGGATAAAACGTGGGCGTAGGTCATATGGATGGTCTCTTAATGTTTTTACGCATGCTCAATAATCCAGGTAAGAAAATCGAAGAAGGAAAGTTGGATCGGTTCATCTCGACCAGATGAACTGATCCAACTTTCCTTCTTTGATGGTCTCTTAACATACTCCAAAGATAAGAAACATAAGGGAAGGAGTGAGGCCTCAGGCAAAAAGAAGGGTGAGGCTCATCCATATACCCCTCCTCCTCCTCCTTGTGCCTCCTTCCTTTTATTTCCATCACCTCACCATGTCCTCACACCCGAGTGTCACGCTTTAGTTCACTTGGGGATGGGGGGACCTGGTCTCCCAGCCTTGTGAAGCTGGTCGAATGACTGGGTTTGGCAGAGCTTTCCTCGGCCCCGGGGCCTCTTTGACGGGCAGGCAAGGTGGAGCAGCGGCCTTTGGCCCTGGAGTGTGGGTCTTGGGGTGGAGGGCCTTTCAGCATAAAGAGTTCACTCGGCAAGGGGGCTTTGGAATGGGAGAGCTCCGAGTTGGAAGGTGGGGTCTGTGTGGGTTGTGGAGATGTGGTTGACACCGGTGTTTGTGGGTGGGGGAGGGGGTCAGATGAGACGGCTGCTGAAGAGCATAAAGGAACAAGAGGAGAGTGTGGGGTCAGCCGCTGAAACTTTGTGAGGCTGGTGGAGTGACTTGGGCGTGGCAAGCTGTAGCAAGCTTCAGCAGCTCTTTGTCGGGAAGGCAGGGTGGAGCAGCGGGCTTTGACTCTGGAGATGGGGTCCCTGGGAGGGGGCCCTATTAGTGAGAAGAGCCGGGGATCTGAGGCCTTGGTCTCTTCAGTGGAGCCCATGAGACTCTGGGATGAGCCTCTTTTTGATGGCAGGTCCGGATATGCTGGGGAATCTCGGTCCTTGTCGAAACTGTGTCTGGAGCCAAAGTCAGGCAGCTCCATATCTCGAGCCTTGCTGGATGATGGCTTCTCATCTACATGGCAACAACAGGAATTATCATTAGCATCATTAACACACTTAATAGACACAAAGGACACACGACAGATTCTGTAAATGTGCAGGCATAAAACATTTTCAAAATAAGTGATGATGCAAGATAGATTTTGGAGAACCGAGTCAATTTAAAGAAGTTCCAAGTGATCGCTCACCTAACAATCCCAGCTCTTCCATGAAGGAGTCCAGGTCAATGGAAACAATCTCCCCCTGATCGGCTTCCACCTCATCTACCTTTGCTTCTTCCTTTGCTTCTTCTTTTTCTTCTCCTTTTCCCTCGTTTTCTTCTTCCTCTTTCTCTTCTTTACCATCCTCCTCATTCACTTCGCCATCACTTTCTTCACCCAATTCTCCTCCACCACCTCCTCCCAGTCCTGCATCTTTTTCTATGTCAACTGACTTCCCAAGCTCTGGATCCCTGTCGCCGGTCTTATCCAGACCTATATCAACCTCCAGCCCCTCCACCGCCACCTCTCGTTCACCCTCCCTTTCCCCTCCCTCTTCCTCTTCTGCCGGCGCTTCCACCACAATGTCTATGTTGGCGGGGCAGCATGGGGCGGGCCGCTGTGAAGAGTGAGGTTTGGCGCGGCTCTCCTGCTCTTCACTCAACAGAAACTCCATCAGCAACATGTTCTCCTTCTTCAGCTGCTCCCGCAGAGACCGTGGCACATCTGGGATCATCCATGCTACCAGCATGCTAAGGAACATGGCCAGGTTCTACAGCGCAACAGATAAGGAATTTAGAGGTACACAACATTTCATTCATGTATAGTTACAGCAACACTGGCATGAGCAAAATTTATCAGACCTTTTCTTTTTTTTGTGAATCATTCTCAGCCTTTACCGATACATACTGAAATACCTTGCTGACTTTCTTGAAATTTATTTAATCTGGGTACAGTATATTTCAATAAAAAGAGTAAAGGAAGTAATATTTAAGTGGAACTTAAACCGCAACGAGAAAAAGATGAAAAGGTGATAGACTACAGTTGAAGGGAAACGCCAGTTGATTTTAGTACGTCAGTACTATTAATGTCCTAAATCAGCTGTCAGTCAGCAGCAGCAATAAGATTGTTTGGCAACCCGACCAAAAGGGTTAAAAACCGACGTTAAACTTTGTGATTACTTTCTTATATATTTTGCACCGGACCTTGAATTGACTTTGTTGTTTCAGCACTATTCCAAAGCAACTGGGCTTTCCTGTCTCGTACCTGGAAGAAGATAACAAAGGCCAGTCTTGCAGCAAGGACAGACCAGTACTGTTTTGAGAAAGTGTAGGCATCTGGCACCCACGGCGGGTCTCTGTAGTCCTTGTACCTGATGCACAGAAAGAGGAGGGCGAGGGGTTAGAATGTTACAGAATCTACTCAGTTCCTAGCACAGAAAAACCTTAAGCAAGGTCACAAATGGCTCATGCAAAATAAGCCAATGTTTGTAAATACCGAGGGTCAAAGACCAGTCAAGAGTTCAGAGTTGAGGCCACATATGAGTTAAGCCAAAGAAGCCAGTTATCCAAGTTTTAAAAGAGGATAAAGGTTACTCAAGGTGCGACTCTGACCTGCACACAGAGACTCCGGTGCTGAGTGTGGAAATGGGCGCAGTCCCCGACTGGAAGTTGCTGACATTGAAGTAGGCCAGTGAGTGTTCTGTGTAGCCATTCATTGTGCCATCCACACTGTACATGTACTGGTAAACCATGCGGGGAATAAACTCTGATGTGAAGGAGATGACAAATGCCTAGGGAGGAAAAATAATGTAGGAATCTGACAAAACTGTACTCAGTTGCATTTAACTAATAAGCACTAGCACATCAATGGGTTGGTACCAAGCAACTCCATGCTACACCCTCATTCATACAACCTAATCATAGGGAAAGACAGACAAAGGCAAAGAGAGAAAAAGGTCCTCATCTGAGAAAAATCATTTCTGTTCTTTTTTTGTGTGGATTTTTCCCCCTTTTTCTCCCCACTTGTACTTTGGCCCTATTTTCCGAGCTGTCCCAGTTGCTGCTCCACACCCTCTGCCGATCCGGGGGGGGCTGCAGACTACCACGTGCCTCCTCTGATACATGTGGAGTCGCCAGCCGCTTCTTTTCACCTGACAGTAAGGAGTTTCACCAGGGGGACGTAGCACGTAGGAGGATCACGCTGTTCCCCTCCCCCCCGAACGGGCGCCCCGACCGACCAGAAGAGGTGCTAGTGCAGCGACCAGGACACATACCCACATCTGGCCTCCCTCCCGCAGACACGGCCAACTGTGTCTGTAGGGACGTCCGACTAAGCCGGAGGTAACGCGGGGATTCGAACCGACAATCCCCGTGTTGGTAGGCAACGGAATAGGCCGCTATGCTACCCAGACGGCAATTCATTGTGCCTTTCACAGTGTACATGTACTGGTAAACCATGCTGGGGATAAACTCAGATGTGAAGGAGATGACAAACGACTAGGGAGGAAAAACAATGTAGGAATCTGACAAAACTGTATTCAGTTGCATTTAACCAATAAACACTAGCATATCAATGGGACCAAGCAAATCCATGCAACATCCTCATTCATACAAGCTAATCATGGGGGAGAGACAGACAAAGGCAAAGAGAGAAAAAGGTCCTGATCTAGGAAAACTCATTTCAAACCTACTTCAGTTCTGACATAGCTGTGATTCTACGTAACTGTTTATCCACAATAGACAATACTGGCAGGAAAAAAACAACCCATAATGCAGAAACAACTTATCAACAAATAAAACACAGTAAGTAGACCAAAGCAACACATCTAAAGGTGGGGATCAGTGTAGTCTAAACTCAGCGGCCTCATACAGCCCTCTATGTAACTCTCCGCTGTTAAAGGGGGTATGTGGTCTTTGCTCTATGTAAGGGCTAACTCATCTTCCTAAAGTGGTCAAAATGGGGGGGGGGGGGGGGGTTCGTGTTCCTTTGACTCACTGAACCTTTGTCTGCCAGAAGTCAAAGGATAAAGTCAAAGAAGACACACACACTTACATTTGTAATGACAGAGAACTTGCTGATTCCACAGAGTATGTTGTACCAAATCCCTGAAGATAGCATATGCATGTAAAAAGACAAAGAGAGTGGGCAGTGTGTGCGTATATATGTGTATGTGTTTGTGCATGAGCGTGTGATTGTAAAGGGAAAAAAAAGAGAGAAGAGGAGAGAGACACACGGATATTGAGATACAGAGACAAAAACAGGGGAGGCAGAAATGAGTACGCGGGAAGAATTCGATTAAAAGTTCTCCGACGGCTTGTTTCACATACACACAAAGGCTGACAAGGGGCACCCTGTCGCAGCGTTTACCTATGTCTTTACACCTAACGGCGTCGGGCCTGCGGATCTCCGTGACAAATTTCGCGGCATCCAAGCGGATCTCGATTACGTTGTTGAGCAAAGCCAGCGCCGGCGCCAGAGGAAAGGAGGCCACAAACAGAGACACGAATCCGTACTGGATGACTGCGATTGTAGACAGAGCCACACGGGAGAACGTGCACAGACACACAGACACATAAGCAGAGTTGTGTTTTACAGTGGGGTGCTTGACTGACTGACTGGCAGACATAGTGTTTGAATAACGGTGAGAGAGCAACTAACTCCGAGCGAGACTCACTCATCTCCATGTATTCCGGGGTCACGCCTTCAAAAGGCTCCAGGGCAAAATCTTTGTCAAACTGCTGCTTCGGCCTCTTGTTTTCGTCTTCCTCGTTATCGGACGTGTCCTTATTTCCCTTTTCCTCCTGTATTGTTCTGTATATCTTTTTTAATTTACTAGGAGAAAGAGAGGGGGGGAATGCGATAAGGGTGTCCGTTCCTCAAAGAAAGTACCAACTGGTTTTAGAAAATGGCGACATTTTGTCAGAAACGCGTAGAGGTAAATGAAAATACATACGGTATAACAATCTCAAACACATTGTTTTGGATGAGTTGCTTCCCTAGCATGATCATGCTGAGCTGGATGCACAGCTCAATGAGGCAGCCTGGTGGAGCACACTGCGGGACATGTAACACACCGGTACTCAGAACACAAGTAAGCGTACACACACACACAAACCACTTATGTGAGGGAACACACACAGTGACACACAACACGGTCAGTGAAGTGTGTTGGGAAGTGTACTTACCTCCTCCATGCGATACTCTCCAAAGATGTAAAAATAGTCCCCAGGCCGTCCGGCAAACCTGTATGAAGAAAAGACCAAGAAGGATGATATGAAGCTCATACAGATGGAGGACAAAACAAAGTGTGTATTGGGGGCATCTGGGTAGCTTGGCGGTCTATTCCGTTGCCTACCAACACGGGGATCTCTGGTTCGAATCCCCGTGTTACCTCCGGCTTGGTCGGGTGTCCCTACAGACACAATTGGCCGTGTGTGTGGGTGGGAAGCTGCTGGATGTGGGTATGTGTCCTGGTCGCTGCACTAGCACCTCCTCTGGTTGGTTGGGGCACTTGTTGGAGGGGGAGGGGGAACTGGGGGGAATAGTGTGATCCTCCCGTGCGCTACATCCCCCTGGCGAAACTCCTCCCTGTCAGGTGAAAAGAAGCGGCTGGCAACTCCACATGTATCGGAGGAGGCATGTGGTAGTCTGCAGCCCTCCCCGGATCGGCAGAGGGGGTGGAGCAGCGACTGGGACGGCTTGGAAGAGTGGGGTAATTGGCCAAGTACAATTGGGGAGAAAAAGAGGGGAGAAAAAAAAGAAGTGTGTATAAAGCCAACTATATGAGAGATGGGCTCACATACATTATTTAAAGTCACTTTATTTTGTCATTGTATTCTTACAATGAATGTGTTCTCTGCATTTAACCATCCTATTGTATAGGAGCTGTGGGCAGCTGCAGCACCTGGGGAGCAATCCCCAGTTCTTCTTTCCACTGCCTTGCTCAGGGGAAAGCACCCTAACATGCATGTCTTTTTGATGGTGGGAGGAAACCAGAGCACCTGGAGGAAACCCACGCAGACAAGGGGAGAGGACGCAAACTCTACATAGAAAGGACCTCGGGCGGCCCAGGGTTCGAACCCAAGACCTTCTTGCTGTGAGGCAACAGCGCTAACCACTGGGCCACCGTGCCGCCCTGAGCACAAATATCGTTTTGTTTTTGTTTTTCTCCCCAATTGTACCTGGCCAATTACCCCACTCTCCCCGAGCCATCCCGGTCGCTGCTCCACCCCCTCTGCCGACCCGGGGAGGGCTGCAGACTACCATGTCTCCTCCCATACATGTGGAGTTGCCAGCCACTTTTCTTCACCTGACAGTGAGGAGTTTCACCGGGGGGGACGTAGCACGTGGGCAGATCACGCTATTCCCCCCAGTCTCCCCTCTGAACAGGTGCCCTGACCGACCAGAGGCGTTAGTGCAGCGACCAGGACACATACCCACATCCGGCTTCCCACCTGCAGACATGGCCAATTGTATCTGTAGGGACGCCCACCCAAGCCAGAAGCAACACAGGGATTCGAACTGGGATCCCCGTGTTGGTAGGCAACGGAATAGACTGCTACGCTACCCGGACGCCCCCACAAATATCTTTTGATTTGATATTTGTGCTCAGAATCCACACTGTTTTGGCTCATTAACAGAATCAAAAAAGGTGAAAAATAGTTTGTACACACCTGCCCTTAAAGAAGGCCACATAGAAAATGGGTGCAAAGGCATTCATGGATTTGAGAAAGAAAGACTTAAAGATCAGCCTCTCCTCAAACTCTGCCTCTGTCTTGGGAAGTTCTGATGGAAAGGGGACAAACAATAAAACCAATTAATACACAATACTTATCAGCTATACAAACATGTAACATCCTCCACATGTAACATAAGCGAAATGTCTGTCAGTATTATGCTTTCAATGGAAACTTGCGACTGCAAAGTGCATAATGGACTGCATTTTAGGTTTGCATTACCAAAATCCTTAAGCTGAGCTGTAACGACCATATAGAGTTATACGTTTTGTGCACTTTTAGAACAACATTTTTTAAACATTTGGGTTTTGAAGCCACATTAAAGTGATCTAAAAAGTGACTTGTTGAATCGTTCCTCCGTATAGAAAGGTCGGAGTTAATTTGCCCTGTGGCTTGAAAGTCAGCTCCAACTGTGAGAGATTTGGTGTTCGGTTCTCGGCCAAGCCAAACCAAGCCTCTCTGCTTGATGCCAGACACATTCTGCCCTGAGGGCAGAAACCCGCAGGCTAGTGTCCAGTCTGGGGGGGGGAGGAGGGAGGACTTGTTTACACCAAGCTGCTCTATACTGGAACACTCCATAATCAGGACTGTCTCTATCTTTATCCACATGTCAAGTGTTTATTCCGCTTCTCCAAAATATGTTCTGTGTAAGCATTACTACTGTGTCTTTAAAATAATCAATAAATGTTTCCTTTGTTGTAAGGGGCTCAGTAAACTCCAGAAAAATTAGTATCTTGATGCATGCTCAATATCATCGGCAGTCACTCGGGGTCGAGTATAACCGTCCTCCCTCTAGGTTCCCAGGTGGGTGCAGAGGTCGATCCTGGGGCCACATTATGGGAAGATGCCTATGCATGACAGCCTTTTACGTGGAGTGGCTGATGCGCCTGCAGCCACCACACGGACCTTGGCAGGGGGTAGCCAGAGTTCAATGGCACGGAGAACCAAGACGATTGGGGACCACCCTCTGTTGCAGCCTTCATCCGCCTTCACTGCCGTTGTGACCTGGAGACATCTTACGCCAATTCTGCCGTTGAGGTCTTTGTTGGATCGCGCTTCGTCTGGAACCTCCCCCTTGACCTATCCGCCTTGGGTGACCCTACCAGGAGCCAAGCTCCAGACGGCATAGCTCTTGGGATCATTGGTGCATGCAAGTTTCTCCACCATGCCAAGGAGGCGATCCAGCAGAAGATGCTTAATAATCCAGGTAAGAAAATCAAAGAAGGCTGAATCAGTTCATCTGGATATAACATTTATTGGCAGATACGTTTCATCACTCATCGAAGTGACCTCTTCAGTTTAAGCTAACGGCAGGTGTCCCCACCCCTGACGAACAATACACAAGGCTCAGTGTTTTCGGTTTTTACTGATTTTCACCGAAAAATACCCAGATTTTTAAACTGATTTTCACCTGGATTTTATGTTTCCACGGATCCAAAAGTTGCTCCTGTTCATGTGAGGTTATGTAACAGTGTCCTTTTGTGGTGAAATTCGGCATGCTGCATGGCTTTGGAAAATAAAAACCGAAAACACTGAGCCTTGACAATACAGTACAATACAGTGCCTAACGACCGAAACCAATGACTGGTTTCAAATGCAAATATGGGTGTGAACATTGATCATGTGCACTATTCACATTCTGCCCTGAGGGCAGAAACCCGCAGTCTAGTGTCCAGTCTGGGGGGGGAGGAGGGAGGACTTGTTTACACCAAGCTGCTCTATACTGGAACACTCCATAATCAGGACTGTCTCTATCTTTATCCACATGTCAAGTGTTTATTTCGCTTCTCCAAAACATGTTCAAATAATGGGTACACCCATATTTGATCATGAAACTGGTCGCTGGTTTCGGTCGTTATACATCTGTCGCCATCTTACAACGCTGTGATTGCAAGAACCCCTAATCCTCTGTGAATAGTACACATGCTCAATGGTCACACACACATTATTTGCATATGAAACTGGTCGTTGGTTTCTGTCGTTAGGCTACTGTATTGTACTGTATTGTTTATGAGGGTGGGACACCTGCTGTCAGTTTAGACTAAAGATGTCACTTAGATGAGTGATGAAACGTATGTATCTGTCAATAAACGTTGCGTCCAGATGAACTGATTCAACCTTCTTTGACCAGAAAAATTAGGTTTCACTCTCCTCAGCTGATGGGAGCTCTGTGCTAAACACACGTTTGAGGACACTTCCTACTGACAGAGAAAACTACACAAACAATTTAGAGGTTTAGGACCGCCAGACAACTTTTGGCTCCATTCAGCCTGTTACATTCTGGGCTGGAGCTACTGTCAATGAATTAGATGAGTGACACATTAAAAGAACTGCAGTACCAAGCTCAGTCAACCAGACAGCGATTGCTCCGTAGACCTCCTCCAGGACTAGAACCACCAGCATGTTGAGGATGATGCCCGTGGTGGTGACCGTCATCCTCACGCTGGCCTTGGCTTCAGGGTCCGGGTTCATGGACCAAACTGTCAACATGCAGATACGATACATCGCCACCCCGAAGACGGCCGAGAAAGTAACGCCAACCTGATCACATTCAAAACACACGCAACACAATACAGACATACACACACGTGTGCACACACAAGACAATCAGGTATTAGAAACCAACAGCCGGCGAAAATTCTCACTTTTGATAATTTAATCTTACTCATATTGATGCTGTAGCTGGAGGGAAGAAAGCCAAAGGACAAAAATAAAATTTACAGAACAAAGGGATAGATTGATGGAAGTACTTTGGATATTGAGAAAAGCACATAGTGAATAACTGTTGGTAAAGTTGTGATGGGGGGTGTAGAAAAATACTAATGTAAGAAAAAGAAAGCGGGGGATGAACAGAGAGTTATGAAGTTGGAAGAGGTTTCAAGAATGGAGAGTGAAACTGTGGATTAACAGAAATGTAGTACCAGTAGTAGCAGGGTGGATATGTTGACGAGGTAACCGGACAGGTGATCCTCAATTTCTAGGGACTCCGGCTCTTGCTGTCGAAGGGAGGGAGGGACATGCTGTGTGAAAAAATACTGCTTAGATAAGCACAATCACACACCCCCTCACTAACACACACTTGGACGACTGCATGCACACAGAGACACCTGTAACAAGCTATACTCAAAAATTCTAGTCTTTTGAGGATGTGCATGGCAGCTCGTGTAATTAATTCAATAGGTGTTAAGCGCATGTGCATGTCTCTCAGAGGCATGCTCGCCATTGAAAGAGATAGATATCCCCCCCCTCCTTCTTCGTCTTCCCCCATTTTCTCTCTCCATCAGTAATCTGGGCTAATCTCAGACAGGTAAGCAGCTTTGGACTCAACCACCCACACCAGGAGAAGGGGGTTTCCCTCTTATGCACCAGAACAAACACATATTTACACACATATTATCCATTGCATATGTCGATTTCGGCATATGGAATCAGTAAGGCTGCATTCCAACTGCTGGCCTTGGTGCCAAACCGTATCTTCAAATTAATTAATCCAGACAAGGCACAATTGATCCCTGTTAATGTTCTCAATGAGGCAAGACTAAATAACCTAACGGGCAGTAACAGGCTTGCCTCTCCCCTGCCCTGTTCCTCTAACGCCTCTGTGCATCTATCCCTCTCTCACATGCAGAGAGACGCAGTGCTACCTGGGAGGACAGCATCTGCTCCCGTTCTCCATCTGCACCATCCTTGTTCTGCTCCAACTGCAACAGAGCAGAACAAAACGGGAAGGTGAAAGGCAAAGAGTAAAAACCCACATCCAATAAAAACACTTTTACTTCTTAAATTTATATATTATATATACTATATATATGTGTGTGTGTGTGTGTGTGTGTGTGTGTGTGTGTGTAGTATATATATATATATATATATATATATATATATATATATATATATATATATATAAAATCCAGTGAGTCAAGTAAATTCTTTATGAGACATTACAAGCCTGTTTCATGCCTTAAGCAATCATCAGCTGTCAATAAATACATGTATTAGTCAATCAGTACATGACAGCTAATGATCTGCTTACGGCATGAAACAGGCTTGTACTGTCTCATAAAGAATTTACTTGGCTCACTGGATTATTTTGCTCCTTATTTGCTGAGCACTTTCCCTACTGTTGAGTGTTTCTTTTAACAAAGTTTTATATATATACACACACACACACACACACACACACACACACACACACACACACACACACACACACACAGCCTTTTTTCGGAAACCGTCAATGGTGTTGATAAAAGTGCTCAACAAACGAGGAGCGGAATATTAAGCTAGATGTAGAAAAAATAATATATATATATAATTTATAAATAATATATATGTAAATATAAATATATAAAACATATACAAATTTATATAGAATATATATATATATCACATATAAATACATAAAACATATAGATATAGATATATAGAATATACACACACACACACACACACACACAATGCAATACCTTCTTTTTAATCTCTGCTCTAATCTTATTTTTCTTCTCGTGTAACACAGCTTCATAGTTAGGCCTGAGCTCCTCCTGCAACACAAACACAAAGTCAGACATTGAAACTGTAAAAAACACATCGACCTGTACAAAGTGAAGTACTTTGTTCAACAGAGTAAAGACTTTCACATCTTATTTGAGGTTTATGTTGTTTTTGGGGTTTTTTTACTTCCATTATACGACGATAGCTTCAACAGCCAGTTGTGTTACCGTACGCAGACTGCTGCTAAAATCCCTCTGAGACTGCTGAAACTTGGTTTTCATCTTTTAACAGTGGTTGTATGAAATACCGATAAAAAGTTGTTGGCCTTCTGGAAAATCTGGTGAATCCATCTATTTACTGTTCAACAGCATCGTTGCTCTACGAGGTGGGGGATGTAGACGGATTGCAGTTGTGTTTATGTTGGATAATAAAGTTTGTGTTAAGTAGTTATTTTTATATTATCTATTCTCCCTGTGGTTATGGGCATGTCATGTATAGCTATGAAGTTACATAAGGTGTGTAGTATTTAAACCTACGTTAAGCTTGTTACAATCCTCAAAAGAGGGTGTTGCAGGGCGAGACACAAAGTCACGACACAATAAACTGCTATTCTTCCGTTTCTCTCCTGGTAGTGTTGTGTATGACATCACTACATGGTGGCAGGTTTAGGCTGGTAGAATTACCACTGCGAAGTCACGACATCGTTGCACGACAATCGGTACTGAAACACGACGCTTGGCAATATGCAAATCACATGAATGACAAGGACATAAAGGGCCTGATTCTCAGATCTAATTCTACCGGTCTCGTTTGGTTTCTGATTTAAAGTGGGCACACTGTTTGGGTACGTTAAGTTCTCTCACCTGGACTCGCTCCTTCAGGCAGCACACAGAGGAGGGAGAGAGAGGAACAGAGCACAGGATGAATTCGCCCATGTCAACAGGCAGGTGTGTGGTTTTGCAGGTGTAATTGAGAAGAAGACGGGAGACGGCAAGAGAGGGGCGAGAGAGGCAGAGCCAGAGTTGTATTAGTCTGGGTGTGTTTATGTTGTGTCCCTGCTGCTTCACCTTATCCAGCCAGCTCACTGCTTTAAGAACACCTTAAGCTCATTATAGTGATGGGCAGAGAGTGGTGTCAGTACACGTATATGTGAGAGTGGCTGTTTGTTTGTGTGTGTGTGTGTGTGTGTGTGTGCGTGTGTGTGAACGAAACAAGTAATCTAGAAGGCTTTCCACTTCACCTTGACCTCCTTGGTGCCTGACTTAGGACCTGTGGTCAGAACATTCACCCTGGGTGGTTTGTACATAAGAAATGTCGAGAATGTGAGAGTGAAAAGCCACAAAGTGAGACACACGCTCAAAGAGAGGAAGCCGAGAAGGGATGAAGGCACTGTCTGTCTGTGCTGCTGTCACTGGCGCTGATTGTGTGTGTGTGTGTGTGTGTGTGTGTGTGTGTGTGTGTGTGTGTGTGTGTGCGTGCGTGCGTGCACACTGTGGTACCTCCTCATCCTCCAGGCTTGTAAGGTCCCAAGAATGTTTCAGACACATCTGCCGTCTCTTCCAGTGCTCAAGAAAGCAGGCAGCTACACAAACACACACACACGTAAAATTATTGAGTTCTATGGGAAGCTAAAAAAATATTTAATAAATGTAATAAAGTCATAAATTAATAATAGATAATAATAATAATAAAGTGGCAAATGCATAGTAATCAAGCATGAGAAAGAGGTGCCAAATAATGAGCTGATCCGAAACCATGACGGAGCAGTATTTTGCCTCAGCAATACAGTATACTGATAGTACAATGGGGCAAAGCTGCACCAAATGCAAGTGATCTGCAGACACAAAAAAAAAAAAAAAAAAATCATCCACATTCTTCCCATTTCAGCGTGCTAACTTTAAACGAACCCATAAGAACAAATTTGTACGAAACGTTTTAAGTATCAATAAGCTACACTGAAATAGTGCCCGCATGTCGTTTAACCAAGTACAGCGGTAGCAAGACACTGCGATCCAACACAGTGGGGACGAACATTTCTCTAATAGTTTGTCAGTTTATTAGGTCTTCCTTTTTATTCCCCCAGGTGTAGTACTTACATTCTGAATTGCACCCCCCCCTTCTCTCCCCAATTGCTTACCCCACTCTTCCGAGCCATCTCGGTCGCTGCTCCACCTCCTCTGCCGATCCGGGGAGGGCTGCAGACTACCACATGCCTCGCCCGATACATGTGGAGTCACCAGCTGCTTCTTTTCACCTGACAGTGAGGAGTTTCGCCAGGGGGACATGGCGCATGGGAGGATCACGCTATTCCCCCCCAGTTCCCTCCCCCTCCCTGAACAGGCGCCCCAATGGACCAGAGGAGGCGCTAGTGCAGCGACCAGGACACATACCCACATCTGGCTTCCCACCCAGACACGGCCAAATGGGTTTGTCGGGACACCCGACCAAGCCGGAGGTGACACGGGGATTCGAACCGGCGATCTCCGGGTTGGTAGGCAATAGAATAGACCGCTACGCTACCCGGATGCCCCGTGAATTGCATTTCTTAATGTTTCGCTATTATAAAAGATGAAGAAAAGAAACAAATATCAGATGATTACTGGCACCGTCGCTTTCCCGAAGCCTGGCCTCCAGATGATTTGATGTGATTGTCAAGTCTGTAAGTGATCATGTGAGGAAGTTGAAAGCATATTTACCCCACAGGGACATGAAAATAGCAAAGAGGACGGTGGCTCCGTTATCAAACAGGTATGATGCTCTGGCCAGCGAGCACACCGAACTCAGATGCCAGTAGTCGCATACAGCGTCACACAGTGGACACATGGTGATGTTCAGACTGTCATCGCATGTCTCCTGACTACAGTTTTCAGGCAGAAAGACAACATAACCAGCACAGCGGTTGATTTGATAACAAAGAAGAGCAAAAAGCCTATGGAATAATATATTATACATAATTGGTACTTTAATAAGGATAAGGGAACTCAAGGCTGAGAGACTCAGGATATTGTATTTACCTACCTGGGCACATTGGTGTCAACAGTAAATATACCGTACAGGAAGACAATAATTCCTAGTACAGATGGAGGGATGAGGAGCTGGGTGTAGACACCCAGCCAGGCAAAATACAATCCAATCTGTTCTCCAAAGTACTTCCTGTCAAGACAAAGTCAACCAGTCACTTATCTGGTGTATTTAATTGTCCATGTGCATCTTTCACACAAGTTGCTCCTTACCTGATGAGGTCCACAGGCTGGTATTTGTGCATGACTCCATAGTTGGCCCATTCTTCATGAAGCAGCTAAAGCACACCCGGGCACATGCAACAGTAATTAAATACCGGAGAGATAACTGAAGTTGATGAGTGAAAATGTCATGACCGCAAGTGTGTGATATCCCATCGCCGCAGTCAACCCAGAGGACATAGCTTTACACGCACACACCTATCTATACTGCAGGAACCAGGCTAAGACTGCATTTGGCTTGACAGCTAAAGCATTAACAGTCTCGGCTGCAGTGAGTGTAAGTGATCTAATAATAGGGATAGAGTAACTAGGGAAGAGTAACAAAGTAGAGTAACTTTGGGCACAGTCCTTCAGTACAGTGTCATCATCTATTATTGGCCTTCGATCACGGAGCTCACCTGTCTGTCGTTTCGCTGATCTCTCCGTCCCCTTCTCGTGAACGATCCCTTGAAGAAAAAAATACCGTCAGCACCTCTACTTTGGACAAAACTTCCCTCCTCTCCTATTCCACACAAACGATTTTACCAATTCATTTTTTCTTTCAAAAATAATATAATTTGGTCTTTCATGTTATTAAATCTGTCGCTGACTTTGTTTTATAAATCGTTATGACCATAATGTGATTTGTGGGGTACCCTTTTTCTGATGGGGCAAATTTCTTTTTACACGATACAACCTCCCATGACATCCCAAATGAATGACTTTTAAAGTATTTTTTATCTCAAAAAAATGAGCCGTGTCTGGAAACGATGCCATTGGTGTCATACTCACATCGTGCAGAGAGAAGGCAGAGTCATAGACACCTCGCGCCAACAGTGAGGTGATGCCTTGTGAGACAGAGACAAGGGCAGCATAACACAATGTATGAGTAGAAATCGCGTGATCTAAGTCTGGTTATGTGAACAAAAAACAGTGTGGGGAAGAGGCCAACAAAAAGCCAAAGGAGAGCTCACCAGTAGTTTGGCAAGTTTGTGTGCACGTTGTGCGTGAAATAATCTCAGCAACCTGGATTCAAACACAGCATAAAATACACAGCATCTGCATTCCAAGTCCAAGACACACTATCTAAATATTGTAAAATGACATGCTGGAGAGGGATTTTTTTGTTTTTCTAGACTCACTATCCTGCTGCGGGTGGCATTGTCGAATAGGGTTTCTGCTGACTTGATATCGTACCTGCAGAACATGAGAAAGATAACAGCTCAGTAGGTGCCTGAATATTGGGACCACATTACACTTGTTGTATAGAAGAGGAAGTGTCAATGGCGGTGTGTTTGTCGTTTTCTGTCTGTTAAAACGTGTTTTTCAACGGGAGCTTGTATGAAATCGTACAGTTTCTACTGCTGAAAAAAATACATAAATGCACAAAACAACAGAAAGTGATGATTGTGATGATATGATGAGAAGAAATAAGAAGAATGTTTATCACAGTATTGTGTAAAGATGTCAGCAGTTAATCCCTATTAAGCTGAGGTCACTTATAGTTTGTAAATGAGGCCAGAAGCAAAATAGGAATAAACCTCTGCATTGTCAAAAAAAAACAAAACAACCCATCTTTTGAAACAAATTTGATCCCTAAATTAGCAAAAATAAAAATCGATACTGCTCGTTGATCAGTAATATGAATCAGTTATAACTGATTGAGCTAACTAGCAAAGGCCTGAAGAGACACCACCAAGTAGTGAACAGCTTGCAGATTTAACCTTTTCAGAAGTGTCCTTCCATCCATCCATTATCCAAACTGCTTATCCTGCTCTCAGGGTCGTGGGGTCGCCGGAGTCTATCCCAGCAGTCATGGGCGGCAGGTGGGGAGACACCCTGGACAGGCCGCCAGGCCATCACAGGGCTGCCCAATTAAATCTCACCTTTTAAAACCTCTTACATATATTATATACACATATATACCAAAATTGTGTAACCTGTGGAAATAGGTACCACACAGGACACAATCACTACTTTTGGGGTTCTTTTTTTTTTGTGTGTTATCACTCTAAATTGAATTGAGTAATTAAGTTCCGCCTTTATGGTTTAGGCAGAAAGGTTTAATGAAAAACAAATACAAAAAAAAAACCTCAAAAACAAATCAAAATACGGCAGTGGGCTTATCGATTCCATTTCCCTTCACAGGGACCTCCAAGCCGAGCTTCTGGCTTTCTTCAAAAATCCTAATATCTTGCTAATCACATTTGGACTTCCTCAAACAGTCTGTACCTCCCACGCCATTCATTGCGCTATTCGCACCCATGGATTTCATTAGATGGACTCAGAATGCATTTCGCCTGCATCTCTCAGCTTACTCAACCAGAAAAAGGTTGAGTAAGCTGAGAGCTTACTCAACCTTTTTCACTCATCAACTTCACTTATCTTTAGCAGCTGATAAGTGCGAGACACACGAAACAGGCCTGTACTGCAATGTATTAAAATCTTTTTTCCTATATCCGTGTTGATATTCCGCTCCTCATTAGTTGAGCACTCACAACACCACTGACGGTTTCGGAAAAAAAACACTCCACATATATATATATATATACATAAATATATACATAAATATATATATATATGATTAAAATCTAATTGTCAAAGCTTACTTTATATGACGTTGCCATGTTTGACGTGTGTGTGTGTGTGTGTGTGTGTGTGTGTGTGTGTGTGATAAGCTTATGTGTTTTTGTGCACACTCTTTGGATGCATGTTTGGACACACAACCGTTTCCGCCTGTATATGGTGCAACTCACAGGTGGAGCTTTTCTCTGATGAAGGGATGTTTGAGAGTCTTGAAGCGGGCGCGTGTCTGCGAGTCTCTGTGGGTGTCAACATCAGGAACGTCTGCTTGGAACGGCTTGTTGATCGTGTTCATCAAGACATCCCATACACCAGCAATGCCGGTGGGTTTCCGCAGTTCACACTTCTGCTCAATTAAAGCATAAAATGCATTTCCCTTAATCACGCATCAGCCATTCCACATATCCTACAAATAAGTTGGCCTACCACTACCTGTGAAATATTCTGTCTTGCATAGGAAATCGGTCTTCTGGAAAAAAAAAAACGTTGGTTTTTGAACAGGCAATACCGATGACCTGAGTGTCTCGGTGTAGGGAGGCTGACCTTTTTCACAGCAACTTTAATCTTCTGAAGTTCCGCCTCTCTGCTGAGTATTGGCCAAGGTACGTGCAGGCGAATAAAGCTGATACCATGCGACCTCTATACATGAACACACACACACACACACACACACACACACACACACACACACACACACACAAATTGATATTGACACCAACTATTGACAAAACTATCAACAAAAAACATACGTGATTTCGTCTCACCAAGCCATGGATACACGTCAAAATAGGATTTAACACCTCATAGTGAATCGAGCAAATTCCCTCTGTTTCCCCTTGGCCAAAGATGGCAGCTCTTATCGGTCTCTTTATACCATTCACTGTTTCTATTTTTGGTACTCTATTACTCCAGTTCCTTCCTTCCCCCGAGACAATTCCAAGAGCTAAAAGCATGCCCTTCTCTTCTTTAAGGATGCCGGTAACACTTTAGTATGGGGAAGGTAGTCACCATTAATTAGGTGCTTATTAGCATGCAAATTAGCAACATATTGGCTCTTAATTGGTCATTATTAAGTACTCATTAATGCCTTATTCTGCATGGCCTTATTATACAACCAGTAAGCCATTAACTATGAGTTTTCCCTCTATAACCTCAGAATTATTGCTTATTAGTAGTACCATCTCGATATGCTTTGCTTAGTATGGCCTTTATAAGGTGGTGGTACCACAAGAAGAGTTATTCCCCCTTACTAACACTTAATGAATATGGTCTGTTCTTACATAACAAAACACAAAACTACAAGTGTTCATAGTGTTAAATTACTGTAAATTAAGTTGTTCTTACTTAGAATATGTTCCCCATACTAAAGTGACATCTTGATCATTACTAATTCACTAGTAATTAAGTTTTGTTATGTTCCCCATACTAAAGTGTTACCAGGATGCCTCTTATGGGTGGGTTCCCTTCACCCAGGCCCCACACAGGGAATTGTTAAAAACTACAGACATAAAGAACGAGTGGGTAGGAGTGATGAGATAATAATAAACTGCTGGGATGAGCAGCTCAAAGTGACCACATCACAACTTAGCTGACTGCCAATGAGCGCTGATCAGCAAGACATGTATTTAGCCCCTGGGGACCGAAATATCATATGACTCGCAGTGCCCATTAGAGCAGTGGTTCTCAACCTTTTTGGGGTCCTGGACCCCCTGCGTATTTTTGATCTACCCTGAGGACCCCTCCACCTGATCTTGGGGGAGGGGGGTTGCAATTTGCAGAAACAGTAGAAACTGCAAAAATAAGAGCTTTCAGTTGTAACTTAGATATAGTTAACAAAACAGAATTCTTATGCAGTAACTTTAAGATATAGTTAATAAAACAGAATATGTATTCAGTAACTTTCAGATATATGTAACAAAACAGAATATGTATTCAGTAACTTTCAGATATATGTAACAAAACAGAATATGTATTCAGTAACTTTCAGATATATGTAACAAAACAGAATATGTATTCAGTAACTTTCAGATATATGTAACAAAACAGAATATGTATTCAGTAACTTTCAGATAGATGTAACAACAGCATTTTTATGCAGTAACTTTTAACAATGCAAACGGGAGCGAGATCTCTTATTAAAATACAATAAATTACACTTGTGAAACAGATGTAATTAGAGAAAAAAGTCCTGTTACCCTTTATAGTTTAGGTAGATAAAGGTCTCAGTCACATTTGAGTAAAATAATCCTATTTCTATAAATGTCATAGGATCTCTTTTTTAAAGATATGTTATTTTCACGGACCCCTTGCAATTACACCACGGACCACTAGGGGTCCGCGGACCCCCGGTTGAGAAACCCCCCAGTCTTCACAACACCTACTCTTTGTCTGACGTAACGGACAGCCGACACCACCCGACTTCACTGACGGGAGCCGTCGTCTCCTGTAGGCGCGCTGATGAGCGAAATTAGCCGGTGCGATATTTTTAGGGCTGCGCGATATGACGATATATCGTGCGACGTCATATCGAGCCCCCATCGTTTATTTCGCTGTGTCGCAAATCGCACGCTTTACGGCAACATTTTTCGTCATTTGGGCGACCCTTTCCGCTCTTTGCGCAGCACGGACGCAGGCGGGAAATGTGCGTTACTGTCGCGACCCGGAACTCGCTGGAGGGACCACGTGTCCAATCTGGGCCTGGAAGGCCTTGGGACCCCCCCCCCCAGGGGGCGTCGATGGGGAGAGGGACGCCTGGAGCGCCCTACTTAGCCGGCTGGTGACGAACGAACGAACGAATGAACGTCACCGCTCCATCCGTTACGGAAACCCGATTTGTTTTACGCATGTGTGAAACGCGTCTACTTCCTGTCGCCGCTGTCGTTTTACGGCATTGTCGAAAAGTGTCGTCCTCTCGCCTGACGTGGATTCTTTTGCCTTCTACCGTCGTTTGCAGCGATACCTCTTCAAAGGCGAAGCTGCCTCTTAACGTTGACCGCACAGACCGAGTGGAGTTAAAACGGGCACGACATGCGCGAAGGCAATACAAACAAACATGGAGGACAGTGAAGGCCTCCGACCGGCCAGCACAAAACGAGGAGCTTGTATCTAAAAAGAGGGGCCGCTTCTCTTGCGCGGACGTGGTTCGGATACGAAAAGTCTGACATGGGCCAGAAAACCGTACTTCGTGTAACGGAGTTTTTTTTAAATACTCTTAATTACCTTCTTTATTTTATTTCCAATTAGTATATTTGAATGTGTAAACTACTAATAAGACACGTTAGCCCCTAACTAACGGGTCAGATCCTTTAGCCGAGCGGTCAGTGACGTCGCCTTGTGGTGCAGTATACCCCGTATCGAATACCGCACCGGGCAAGAAAATAACCGGTTACAACAAATGTATTTATCATTTAATAATTCTGTTAAGTATTTGATCTTATTGCGTTACACGGTTATTCCCAGCTGGAATTATTGTAACCGGTTACTGCACCACAAGGCGACGTCGCTAACCGCTCGGCTAAAGGGTCAGACCCGTTAGCTAGGGGCTAACGTGTCTTATTAGTAGTTTACATTGTTACTGGCGTCACTCCTTCTGTACCTCCTGAGCTTCCGTAGCTTCCGCCTCCCCCCTCACAGTGCCGTATTGTATTGATGAGGTGAGTTTGTGTGAAAAATGCTGTCGTGCCATTTCGTTGTTTTCTTTGAAAAATGAACTGCTAATGTTGTAACTTTTAACGCATATTGTAAACTACTAATAAAACACGTTAGCCCCGAGTTAACTCCTCTGACTCTTTAGCTGAACGGTTAGTGACGTCGCCTTGTGGTGCAGTACACCTCGTATCGAATCCCGCACCGAGCAACAAAATAACCCGTTACACTTTTGTTTTGCTGCTAATGCGATAACATTAACCAGCGGTTTTATGTAGTTTTGATGGCCAAATAATATTTTTTGCCCTGTATAGTGCGACCAAACGTGGTGTAAACTGTTATTTTGGATGGGTGGGGGCAGAGGTGCAGAAGACGTGCCAAATATGTGTCGTGTTTGTCTTCTGCAGAGCCAGTTAATGCTGAAAAACAGTCGCTGAGCGTTGCCTCCTGCCATGCCCTGTCCGATTCCATGACCAATGCTCACAACACTAAAAGAAAAAGAGACAAATGCTCACAAATTGTTTTATAATCTATATTTACAGCGAAAAATGATAGTATTGTGGTGACCCACATCTATATAATGAGAGACATTCACCTAAGAGGACGGTGTACCTTTAAGGGAAGAGGCGAGGGGTCAGATAATTCACTTCCGCTTCCGGTTCACAGTTCAGTGTCGTTGTCGAATGTATGACATGCTAAGTTGGAGCTAGTAAACTACCTCAACTACGTCTACTCTCACGTCTCCTGTCTCGTTGTTTTCTAACTCCACAGTATACAGATATACAAATATGAAATATGTTTACATATCGATTTAATTATGAAAATATGTACAAATACTTTCAAAACCCAATGCACTAGTAAAATATGGACATGAAATCGATTTCCTTTGTAGTTCTATTTCACACTGGTGAGACAAGTCAAAAGGGCTTTGACCCCTTTATAGATGCTGCTTGAATACTCCTTTGGTTTGTCTTACCCATCACACCCCATTTCACACTTCCTTTGTAGTTCTGTTTCACACACTGGTGAGACAAGTTAAAAGGGCTTTTGTGATTCGTCTTGTAAAACAATTTGTGAGCATTTGTCTCTTTTTCTATTAGCATTGTGAGCATTTGTCTTGTGAGCATTTGTCTCTTTTTCTATTAGTATGGTGAGCATTTGTCTTGTGAGCATTTGTCTCTTTTTCTATTAGTATTGTGAGCATTTGTCTTGTGAGCATTTGTCTCTTTTTCTATTAGTATTGTGAGCATTTGTCTTGTGAGCATTTGTCTGCACACCGCCCTGTCCACATCCACCACACCGGTGCTGAGACCCGTTTGAAACCGTTACAGCCTCTTTTACCACCTGCCCAACAATCATGTCAGACAGTAGGGACAGAGTCTGCAGAGGAGAGCCGCAAAAGCACCGTCCAAACAAACCCCCGGACTCAGACGTTGCAAGAGGCTTTTGCCCGCGACACACCATATGTCAAAGAATCACGCAGGTGGAAGGAGATAACGTCTGCCGTTTTCTATTTACCTTTTTATATTTTATGCATTCATATTTTGTGCAAAGGTTCTAAATAAAAGGAGAGAAATAATCAGATATGAGTAAGTACCTTTGGTAACACTTTAGTATGGGGAACATATTCACCATTCATTAGGTGCTTATTAGCATGCAAATTAGCAACATATTGGCTCTTAATTGGTCATTATTAAGTACTCATTAATGCCTTATTCTGCATGGCCTTATTATACAACCAGTAAGCCATTAACTATGAGTTTTCCCTCTATAACCTCAGAAGTATTGCTTATTAGTAGTACCATCTCAATATGCTTTGCTTAGTATGGCCTTTATAAGGTGGTAGTACCACAAGAAGAGTTATTCTCCCTTACTAACACTTAATGAATATGGTCTGTTCTTACATAACAAAACACAAAACTACAAGTGTTCATAGTGTTAAATGACTCTAAATTAAGTTTTTGTTACTTAGCATATGTTCCCCATACTAAAGCGACATCTTGATCATTACTAATTCACTAGTAATTAAGTTTTTTTACTTAGAATATGTTCCCCATACTAAAGTGTTACCGTACCTTTTATTTGTCAAGTATATAATTCAAAATGTAATGAGAAACAGGCCTTTCCATGTGGTCATTGAATTTACAGAAAACGCGCTATATCGTGATACGTATCGTTATCGTGATATAAATGACCTATATCGTGATATGAGAGTTTGATCATATCGCACAGCCCTAGTTGGAAGGACAGTCTGCTTAACGTGTGGTTCTCCGTGTCAACAGTGTGCAGAGACCACTGCTGTATGTGTAGTCCGCATTTGAAATCATAGTACGTAAAGTGATCCAGTCTTGAGATTTAAGATCAGAAAACTCCAGTAAGACTCTAGTCTGGATTTAAACAATGATTTTAAAGTCTGTGCTTATTTCTAAACCAAATGAAAACGCAATGGAGGGTGCTGCCAGCAGAATTGCACTGAATGAAAGAAGCTAAGAAAAGTTGTGGCAGTGCTTGGAGCAGTGTCTCTGCAGTTAGCACTGGCTGCAGAGTATTTATTCAGAAATAGTTTCGCTTTAAGGAGAAGACTGCACATCAGATGGGAAAGACAGAATGGCCCACATTCTCCACGATGCAACCACACACACAAACGCACCACTTAACAACCCACAGCACTTCTACAAATACTGTCAACAATGACAGAAGTGACCGTTTTTAATTCTGCAGGACGTTCGATTTGGTGACAGACTGATCGACTGCCCGAAACGGGCAAACATTCATGCACAAACACTTACAGTCAAATAAACTAAAGGCACTGAATACATTGACAACTGGGGGGGTTTGCTTTTTCAAATTCCAGCTCAGTTAAAACCTAAATGCATGCACTAACACACACACACACACACACTTCTGAGAAGCAGATCATTCTCAAGTAAGGCCCTATAATCTGGCCTTTGGCTTCACACTTACTGTCAAAGGGCCTTAATCCCTCACCAAAACAGCAGCTGATTTAATCACGCAACTTCTGTTCCCAAAACACACAGCACACACACACACAGCGCGCACACACACACACACACACACGTGCATGCACACACTGACACAAATACACAAACAATTTGTACACTAAACACTGTCAGTCTGTTTCCTAATGTTGGTCTTGTTAGATTGACATCTGTTAAGACTTCCTCTGATCTCCAAAAGGGAAGTCCTCGATTTGATTAGAAGGAAGGTTTGTCTTCCAAATTCTAGGGACAGGTTTGGTCTTAACCTTGATCTGTGTGGCAGCCATCGAAACATATGTTTTGCAGTCAAATCACTTGCGGGCAACCCCTATAGCTTACGCTTCAATCATAGTAAAGTCTGAGGTGTGTGTACCGTAGTCTTGTTGAGGGCGGAGCGAGTGTCTGTTTCTAATATAAAAATACCTCGTGCAAAACGTGCTTCTTCATTTTCATCGTTATATATTTTCTTTAATTCATTGAAGGCACAGACCTCTTTATCCCGTTCTATCTGTAGTCCGGCTTCCAGCAGCCCGGCCTCGAACTCCTGCCTCGTTACCGCCTTCTCCTGCTCGGTAAGCTTCGACTCCTCTCCATCCCCTGCCCCCATCCCTATCTCCCCAATCTCTGCCTCAGTGTTGCGTCGACCAGCTACCAGTATTGGCAGACTTCCATTGGATGCGATAGAAAGGCGCGACTTGGATTCCCGCCGCTTTTTGCATTTGTAGCAAAGAACATAGTCCACCTTCCTCCGGCCATCAGCAAAATACAGCCCAGGGCCCAGCTCAATGCCAGACACCTAAACAAAACACAAAAACAGAGATTCAAAAGAGCGCTCATGGTTGAGGGAAAACTAGCTGAGGAATTTAAAGTTTGGCTTGTCAAGAGTTTGGCGGTGTTCTGCATGGGTCTGTTCTGGGGGGGGGGTCAGTCTGCAGTGTCCGGCTCTTAAGAGGAGGCAGGTCTTTGCAGTTGGAATTACAAACTCTGAGATGCATGCACTGGATAAATGTTGGCGGTGTTCTGCATGGGTCTGTTCTGGGGGGGGGGGGGTCAGTCTGCAGTGTCCGGCTCTTAAGAGGAGGCGGGTCTTTGCAGTTGGAATTACAAACTCTGAGATGCATGCACTGGACAAATGTTGCACCAAAGATGCGAGACATAACACACTACATACACTGTACAGTAAGGTCATTAGAGGGGAGTGTTATTTTCCAGCGGTCATACCGGAGGGGGAGGCTCGTCATCGTCGGGGGGGTTGATAGGGCCTCCATTCGCAGCATCCAGCCCCAGCCCGGAGATTGACCGGGCTAATGAAATTAACTTCCCTGAGTGAAAGGATGATGACTCACTCATTGCTGTGGTGACAGGCATAAATTCTGTTCAGTTCCATCCCTCTGTTCAAAAAAAAAAAAAAAGCAAAGGGGGGAGTTCAGTATCCAAGCGTGCACATCACGAGCTTGGCTTGCTGTTTGGATTGGGTACTTGTTTGAGCACTGTTGGGCAGACTCCCTTTTTTGTTTGTGTCATCAGAAAGCAGGGTTTTCTGCAGAAGAGCACCCTTGCAGTAACAGTGACTTGTTCTTGGCCAACATAACATATTAACAGAGGGACCAGACGCCTCAAAAGACAGTTTTTTACCCCCCGGGCGGTCAGAATAATGATCAGTAGGCGTCTTACATAACTTCAGTGATTTATTATTTGTTTTTGGGGGGGATTTTGATTATTTTTTTGTGTTATTATTTATTATTTCCTTAATATATAGTTTTAAGGGCTGAGGGAGCCAGGGCATGTGCATTTCATTGCATTTGAAGACACATTGTACTTTTTATATGCATATGCAAATAAAGTGAAACTTGAACTTGAAACCACGCTACCCATCGAAATATACTGTTTTTAAAAAGGCCAACAGTGTGCTTACTGTAAGGGGGCTTTTAGAGTGAATTTGCATCCAAACGTCATGTAAGCAGCGTGTAATCATGTCTGTTTTAGACTGATAAAACGAATCTAGAAGTCCCAAATAAGAGTTGTCTCGTGTTTTGTCGCTCTAGGCTGCACACTTCAGTGCACGCCATTATGCTCACGCTGCAGCTGAACCTCCGTCGAGGGGGTCAAGCTTTACACTGGACATCATCTTCTGACAAGAAGAAGAGCGTTTGAACGGTTACGTCTAAGACGAGAGCTGCACACGCCAACCGTCCCCAACCTGGGCTCTAACCGCCGCAGGGCTTCCTCCCCTCTGTTCCTGTTGATACATCCTTCTGGCTGAAGAATCATCATCATCATCCGAATACTTTATAGAACTATCAATAGTGATTGGTATATGTCCAAATTATCTTTGTAAGAGAAGATAAAGAATGAAAACTACTGGTTTAAAACACACCCATTTGTTCAACCACCTTCGATCATTGTACGTTCTTGGGTTTACGAACTCGACACCATGCGGCTGTAATGTCCAACCGTGACACTGGAAAGGTTTGCTTCCTCCCGGGCTGCTCTTCTGGTCCTCTCAGATCTACGTTCGAAAGAGGCATTAGCAGAAAGTTAGGAGACATTTCATGTCATGAAAAAAAAAAAGAAAAGAAAAGTGAAAACATGGCAATAGCACCGCAGCTAACCTGATAGGACCGCTAATCGTCCACTTCAGCTCGCTTGCAATGAGCCGTAGGCGGTGGAAGGGCCATTAAACATGCATTTACAGACTAACACGGAAAGTGGTCTACACCCCCCCGCACACCTCAAATATAATCCCAGTGGACCTCGTGTTAGCAAACGAGTACTAAACTGGAAATCCCGCACGGCAGTTTGAGTTCAGGAGATCAGGCAAGCTTAATTTCCATGATTGAGATAGTGTTGAAATGAGTCATGTCTACTCCAGGATGAATAAACTGCAAATATGTTTGCCTCGTTAGCACTAGCAGTAGCCTTGTATTGCCTGAGAAACACACAGGTTGGAAACTGCTGTGGCCGTGGGCTCAAGTTTCTGCAGTTTTCCTCTGAACTTCTGCTCTTAGATTGCCACAGTGGAGATTTCTGAATTGGACGTAGACTACTGGACTCGGTCCAACCCGTCAGTATGAAGCTGGATGCAAATGGAAGACTTTTTTTTCAGCTTGAAGAGCATAAAAAGCAACGCCGCCTGCAGACAGAGGTTGCCTGGTTTTACTTTAACACCCAAATATACTACTCAGCACCTCTGTGTGTGTGTGTGTGTGTGTGTGTGTGTGTGTGTGTGTGTGTGTGTGTGTGTGTGTGTGTGTGTGTGTGTGTGTGTGTGTGTGTAAGTAAAAGAAATTCAAACACAAACACATAAGCAAATAGACTGTGTCAAATTCATCCCCTGCCTATTGAAACCTGTATTTTCCCACAGACCTTCTCTAACATCTTTGCATTCGTGCCTTCTAGGGAGGTTTACAAGCTGGTACCAAATGTGTTGCCGTCGATAATATTTCATGTTATTTTGTCCGAAGCGTTTTACTTTATAAACGATTCCGGTTCCCGAGAGCTCATGGTTGTAAACGTAAGTGTAATTATAATACATTTTATCGATTAAAAAAGTAGACGGGTGACAGTGGCCTTTGTGAGCATACACTGCCAATGCTTATAATAAATTAAAGTTGGTTTTTTTTTCTAATATCTTACTTCATATGAACCAATCTTGTGCGGAAATTTAATTTCTCCCACTGAAAACCAGCAAAAGGATGAACCGAGTTGCACGAATTGATTTGCGCTGACAGAAATGGATGATTGAGTTTATATCGGTTATTTACCATCAGTAACTTGATGCAACATTTTAGCAGCATTAACTTCATCTGTGCAGTAGACTGCTGAGCAGGAAGGCCTTGGCTGTACGGTGAACTTTTTTTGGGGGGGGGGGGGTTTGCAGAGGAAGAAAGGCACGGTGTAAACAAACGAGTGCGCTCCCTAAAGCAGTGGGCTCTCAACAAGACTTACTGGGACCAGCAGTGCTGCTGGTTTCCCGGCCAGCGGTTCGCCGCCTGACAGAACAGTAAACAGGCAGCAGCCCACTGAGGGTCCCGAGGACCAGAGATCAGAGCAGTGATACTCTACCATGCATGCACACCTTTAACCGGACAGGGGAGGACGTGTCAGCGAGGTCCGCTGGTGCGGTGCTGGGTTAGAAAAACAGATCTGGATCCACATAGGCCTCCACGGCACATGACTGGTGTTTCCAAACAAATACCTCGGTTTTGTTTTTGTTTTTTATAAAAATGGTAAGTCATCTAAGAAATTATTCAGAATTCCCATTTTTGAAATTAAAACCAATCTTAACATTCGTTTTGCTTCGATAAATTTGACGACCGTAATGGTAAATACTTTGCACAGCGTGGGTGGTTCTTATCTGGCACCCGGCCATGGCTCCCTGTGTACTGGAGCAGGCGTTCCTTCCTGTGCCAGGAAGGGGGGAGGAGGGGGGGGGGGACCAGAACCAGCATATGAAGACTGAAGATAATTCTCAAGTCATAGGCATTGTACTTAATTCCAGTTTAAATGTGACTATGGTAACGGTGATACGGATTTTACATTATGAAACTGATTGACGAGAAAAAAAATTACATTTAAAATTCTCGGCTAATCAACATTTGTTTGGTACATCGTCGACTGCATCGTCCCCTTGAGGCAAAGTTGCAGTTTGTGCTATTGGGCCATACAAATAAAATTGACTGGTGGTCTTCCAGGTCTCAGTCCAGTGCCGGCTAGACCTCCGTTTGTAAAGCGCTCTGCAGCTAGAAAAGCGCTATATAATATGCAGCTTGACTGATTGATTGACTGGCATCACTGGTGGAAGGGGGCCAGCCACGTGGGCATGGGCGAGGAAGGATGTCGGGTGGGTCTTTCAACCGACCCCCCAAAAAAAACAGGCCCAGGACAGTTAGCATAAGAACAATCAGCCCACACTAAATCAAAAGTCTTAGCATGCTATATAGTATAATAATAATGATAATAATAATAATTATTATTATAAAGTATGCTATATAACTGCAACCATAGTAGGTCAGAAACCAGCGTGCATACAGGATCCAGTGTTCAGAATGAAAAGGTCCAGTTTTGTTTTCTGTTTTTTTTTGGGGGGGGGGGGGCTTTGCGGTGCAGACATACAGACGATGTTCACTGGATTGAAAGCAGGCGGGATGAGGCGTGTGTAAGTGGACGGCTGGTGCTAAAAAAAATTTGGGGGGGGGGGGGGCACAATTTACCTTGGCGCAGCCCACCTGACAGCTGCTTTAGTGTCCACACAGTCACAGAGTTACTAGGAAGGACAATGTAGCCGATAGAGTTTTATCAGGGTCGGTAGACGGTGGATGATTGACAGTCGAGACGAGGCATCGTGGTGGGTGTGA
This sequence comes from Lampris incognitus, assembly GCF_029633865.1. Classification (NCBI taxonomy): domain Eukaryota; kingdom Metazoa; phylum Chordata; class Actinopteri; order Lampriformes; family Lampridae; genus Lampris; species Lampris incognitus. The sequence goes on from NC_079216.1 coordinate 64,137,152, forward strand.
ACATGATTGACAGCCACGAGAATTGCCCAATCACATTAGAGCAAAAAACATTAAAACGATGCCAATTCACTGCCAATAAAAGTGGGCGTGTCTGGGGCGGCACAGAACTGCGCCCCCTGGAAAATCTGAACAAACCAATCAGACAGCAGCCTCAGGTCACCTGCTCGCCACAAGTTTGAGGGCTTACATGAGGTATGGTTTGGCCGGCGCCCCTCACCCAGGAAGTATATGTATTCAGACCGGAAGTATAGGTATTCAGACAGGAAGTATATGTATTCAGACAGGAAGCACCCAAATACCGTTTGAACCAATATTTAATGGCTGCTGACAGGCGCTCACAGACCGGAAACGCTTTTATGTCATCATTATTTGCATCATACCACTAAATTATATTTAACATGTTTAATTAGCTTTTCATCTCTTGATAGTTGAAGGGGGCGGCGCCCCGTACTGGCCAGCCGGCCCAGCACACTATACTATATTGCAGCCGCAGTAGGCCAACAACCAGCGGGCCTACAGGGTCCAATGTTCAGAACGGAGAGGTTCGGTTCTGGGGCCGGAGGAAAAAGACCGGGCGGGTGGGCTAAAGAGTGTGCGAGTGGGTGAAATTACAGACGACGAGTCCATCCCGTCCAAGCGGGCCCTGGAAATAGACGGTGTCTCATGGCCACGCGGCGTGAAGGTTAAACTCATTTACAGCTGAGCGCCGTCCCACGAGCGCTCGCTGAGGGGCAGAGGGCAAACGGGGGGGAAAGGGAAAGGATCTAATATTGTCTCAGCAGATTACATATCCCTAATTATAACAGCTGCCCGCTTTTGTCTAATGCCATCAACCCACCCGCTGAAAAGCAAACGCACGCGCGCGCGCGCGCGCGAATCACATAGCCGCACGCGCCTTTCTTGGTCAGAAACGCAAGATTAGCCTAATCAAAGGGGACTTCAGCACGAGACTCGCTACACGAAAAGGGCGCGTTGCCGTGTAAGGCAGAACGCGGCCAGAACGCGGCAGAACGCGGCCGGAACACGGCCGGGTTCGAGCGCGTCCGCGCCGGGGCGGCAGAGGCGCAAGCCCCCCCCCCCCGCGCGGGCGCGTGTCTTTAACAGGAGAAATACCCACGAGCGCAACAGTTGGACGGTCGACCCGCCTCCGGTCCGCATCAAAGCCGCCCCCCCGACCCTCCGGACCCCCCCGGCGTCGTTCGGGTTTGCGACGCGCAACTTTCAACCAAACTAGAAGGCTGGTAGAAGCGGGACGCGACAGGGCCGCACTCACCTGTTCCGGCTCATCTCCAGGCAACGGACGGCAAAACGCGCTCGAGGCGCACGGGCGCTCTTGAGATGGTGGACAATCCGCTCGCGCTCCCGCTGGCCTATACAGCTTAACGCGCGCGCGGGGCGCGGGGGCGGGGAGGGAGAGAGAGAGAGGGGGGGGGGGGCTAATTCCCTGACCGCCGTCCCGGCGTGGGGGCGGAGGTGTAGAGGCGTGCTGCCTCTTATCGATGCGTGCGAACGGGCGTAAGTGGATAGACGAGAGGTGGCGCTGGCGGGGGGAAGGAGGGGGGAGTCAAAACTGGACCTCCTCGTAGTGCCGTATGAGAGACCCCCCCCACCCACCCCCCCACACCGGGCTCATTACATCCACCTCAAGGGTAAACATGCGCAAATCCCAAGCATAGGAGCAACACAACAGGAGGGCGTGAAGAGGAGGTTTTTTTGCATGTTTATTTTTGCATGAGTACATATTTTCTATTTGGATATACTCCCCCTCCCTCTCTCCCCCCTCTCCCTCCCCTCTCTCTCCCTCTCTCCCCCCCCCTCTCTCTCCCTCTAGGTGCAGTGTTTGGACAAGCAGTCACACGCAGTGACGGACAGGACGGTGTGGTGGGTGCGGGTGCCGTTGGTGCACAGGATCGGGACGTGGAGAGGCTCCGTCTCCACCGCGGCGCAGCACACACACTTCTGCTCCACGCTGCCGCTCTCCAGGGAGTACATGGACTTGCTGCTACACCTCCCCTGGAAGACACGGCGATACAGAGGGATCAGGGTGGGGGCGGGGGGTGGGGGGGCGGGGGACAACATTACGTTTTCATTGAGCATTCTAGGCTAATCCTGCCGGACAACACGTATTAATAACCACCCATCCACCCATCCATCCATCCATCCATCCATCCATCCATCCATCATCCATCCATCCACCCACCCATCCATCCATCCATCCATCCATCCATCCGAACCGCTTATCCTGCTCTCAGGGTCGCGGGGATGCTGGGGCCAATCCCAGAAGTCACTGGGCGGCAGGCGGGGAGAGACACCCCGGACAGGCCATCACACACACACACACACACACACACCTAGGGACAATTCAGTACGGCTGATCCACCTGACCTACTTGTCTTTGGACTGTGGGAGGAAACCGGAGCCCCCGGAGGAAACTCATGCAGACACGGGGAGAACAAGCAAACTCCACACAGAGGACGACCCGGGACGACCCCCAAGGCTGGACTACCCCGGGGCTCGAACCCAGGACCTTCTTGCTGTGAGGAGACCGGGCTAACCGCTGCACCACTGTGCCGCCCGTATTAATAACCTTATCCTTAAATGTGTGTGTGTGTGTGTGTGTGTGTGTGTGTGTGTGTGTGTGTGTGTGTGTGTGTGTGTGTGTGTGTGCATGTGCGTGTGTGTGTGTGTGTGGTCCCCTCACCTCGCAATACTGCAGTTCTATCTGGTGTTCTGATTGGCAGTCATCCACTTTGATGTAGTTGAGCATTCCCGCCGTCTTGATGCACTCCGGCTCCGTACCTTCACACAGACACATGCGTCCTCTTAGCAGAAATAAAACCAGAGCGAGCACAGAGTCCATACGTACCAAGCGCGGGCAACACACTACTCACACATCTCACAGCAGCTGGTACCCATCTGGCTGACCTTCCCCTGGGAACAGAAAGAAGTGGAGGAATGACGTGAAATAACACTTCGTTGAAGGTGTAGGAGTTCGGGTGCGAACGCAACATAAGAAGGAAGAGGGGGTGTGTCGCTGTCGTACCCCCTTGTCCAGGCAGGCTTGACGGTCGAAGGGAGGGCAGATGGTCACTTTAGTCTGCAGCACCAGATCTCCTTTATCGTTCGTGCTACAAGTATAGCGGCTGCATCCGTCGACGTCGGTGGTGTTCACCTACGAGAGAGATGTGTGTGTGATGTGCTGTATGATAACATGCATACATCCACCCATTATCCAAACCGCTTATCCCGCCCTCTGGGTCGCGGCGATGCTGGAGCCTATCCCAGCAGTCATTGGGCGGCAGGCGGGGAGACACCCTGGACAGGCCGCCGGGCCATCACAGACTCCACACAGAGGACAATCCGGGACGAACCCCAAGGCTGGACTACCCCGGGGCTCGAAGCCAGGACCTTCTTGCTGTGAGGCGACCACACTAACCACTGCACCGCCGTGCCGCCTAAACATATAGAGGTTCTTGTAACTGAAGCCTTCATACTGGAAAAAAGAAGAAGAGTAATTTGGTAGTGAAGACAAAATAATGTATGTTCTGGCTTCCGCTCATTCACTGCTGAAGCCACCTGGGGGCCTCACAATCAGGAAACGAACTCGTTAGCGGGGAAAAAATAAAAAATAATCTATTCCCTGATGTTTTACTGATCTCCAAAAGAGAGACCTGTGCTTTATTTTGGTCCCCTCAAAGTGCATGCTCAGCTCCAGAGCTGTGGGAAGGATTCAGTAGCTTGCTCAAAAACACTCCAGCAGCAGGGCTTCCCGAATCAAAACACCACCCCTCTGCCCGAGTAGTACGTTCAATCAGAAATATCAAATCAGCCGTGTGTGTGTGTGTGTGTGTGTGTGTGTGTGTGTGTGTGTGTGTGTGTGTGTGTGTGTGTGTGTGTGGTGCTGTTTGCATGTGACAGCTTGCCAGGGTACGTCAGGTAGCCATAATGTTTTGTTCGTCTGGTTTTGTGTGTGCGTGCGCCCGTGTGCGAGGGCTGTTTGTGTAGCGGCTACCTGCAGATGGGTAATGCGTCCGTTTGGCCTTTGCAGGATGCAGGCTGTGGGAACACAGCGACCACAGCAAGCGTCTGGCTCCTGCTCCAGGCTGTAGCCCTGAAACATCAAGGTCAGCAGTGCACTTCAGTTAACATACAAGAGCACACAAAAACCATAGCAATTTTGTGAAAGTCAAAGGCAGCTTAAATCCAATTACCTCACTAGAACGGTCTACGGTCAAAATCATAGAGATTCTCATGATACGCAGGGTGAGGATGTGGTGAGAGGATGAGCAAAGTTTTGAATGACGAAAGATGGTGACAATTTCATGATTAATATAATGGTATGGATAATGACAAGGAAAACTATGATGATGATGATGATGATGATGATGATATAGGTGATGGTGATGATGGAGGTTACCTCAGGGCAGACGGGACATCTGATTTTCCTGCAAGCTAGTCTGTATTTCCTCACAGCCCCATTCTCCACCGAGCACTCACAGTGTGTACACACATCCAGCATCAACCTCTCCCCCGCCTGCAAACGCACACACACACACACACACACACACAAATGAAGTAGTTTCACAAGAAATATACTGTATACATTCAGTAGATTAACAGATTAATAGACAAATTGGAGAGGTGTTGTATCAGAGGGGTGGTGCAGAATTGGCTGAGAAGCTATTTACGTAACAGGCAGCAGTTTGTAATGATAGGTGAATATGAATCGTCATGCATGGATATTACTTGTGGTGTGCCCCAGGGGTCGGTTTTAGGTCCAAAGCTGTTCATTCTGTACTTAAATTATATATGCAAGATATCAAAAATAGTGAAATTTGTTCTATTTGCTGATGACACAAATATGTTTTGTTCTGGTGAGAATTTACAGCAGCTTTTGGAAGTGACCACAATAGACATGGAAAAATTAAAACAGTTGTTTGACGAAAACAAATTATCCTTAATTCTGGACAAAGCAAAGTTTATGTTGATTGGAAATCACTTAATAAATACAAAAGTAAAAGTAGGGATAGACAGTGTCCAACTAGGAAGAATATATGAAAATAAATGTCTAGGTGTGATACCAGACCACAAAATCTGCCGGAAACCTCACATAATATATTGTGCAAGCAAAGCTGGCAGGGAGCATTGCATCATGGGAAAAGCATATTCTGGATCATAAATCACTGTACACTCTGTACCGTTCATTTATTTTACCATATCTGATCTACTGTGAGTAGGTATGGGGTAACACCTACAACACCAACCCACAACCATTATGTATACAACAAAAAAGAGCCATAAGGATAGTTAATAATGTAGGATATGGTGAACACACCAACAAGCTATTTCTAAAGTCAAGTGCCTTGAAGTTCAGGGATTTAGCAGAATTTAACGCAACACAAATAATGTTCAAAGCAACAAACAATCTACTACCGAGTAATACACAAAAAATATTCTCAGATAGAGAAGGGGGAATATGATCTGAGAGGGAAATTGAACTTCAAGAAATTGTATGTTGGTACGACTCTGAAGAGCATGGGCATTTCAATCTGTGGGGTAAAATTGTGTAACAGTCTCAGCATGGAACTCAAGCAAAGTACAAATATTACACAGTTCAAGAAGAAGTACCAAGGACTGACTATCAAGAGATAGAGGGATGAAGAAGAGTTGTGTTAACTAAGTTTTATCTATCTGTAAACATTTCTTATTACTTTTGTTTTTCTTTCTAAGACTCCAAGTGGATATTTGGGTTGCACATAACATTGAGATCTGTTTATTCTTGGTACATGACATTAGGAGGTGTTTTTCTTTTTCTTTATTTTCTGTTTTTCTTTTCTTTCTCTCATGTTTTTCCCCCTTTTACTCCTATTGTTCACAGTAGTTGAGTTTGTATTGTGCAGCACAACTTGCATTGAATGTGAACTACACAGCACAGTGGGAGTTGAGGTTGAAATGTATAGTAGCTGAATTAAGTTAAGAGTAGGTGAGAAGGGGCAGGAAAAAATAAGTGTATCCTTCCTCCCACTCCTTTTCCAACGTGTAACAAATAATCCGACGCACACGGAGATTTGTTCGCCGAGTTTGACGTGTGGATTTGTTGATCACTTCAGATTATTGGCAATGGTTTATCTGTATGTTATATCCTAATCATTTACATATTCGAAATAAATCACCGTTCATTCATTCATTCATTCATAGCGTGGTTCTACTGAGACTGGTGTGCAGGATCACTTACTCCTATCACAGTGTGGTTGAGCACACAGGCATCCATAGGAGCTGTGGAGAGAATAGCATAAACAAGATTAGGGATAATGCCATTACCATACATTAAACACAATATAAAACCTTAGGCTCCAAGGGGCTTTACCCTCTTATGTTGGCTTTAGAGCACAGGCACGAAGCTAACACTACAGAGCCCTCTGCTGGCTAGAGGTTGAAGCTGCACCGTGGTACGTGCAAGTCTGATTGATGAATTTCTGCAGAAGAGGGCTTCTCTTTTCACTCCATCACACAAGGTGAAGAAGTAAAGAATCCTCAGCTCTGTGGTTTTCCTCCTCAAGAATCCCCTACATATCACCCACTTTGTGTTGTGTGCGTGTGTGTGTGTGTATGTTTGTGTTTACCACAGCTGCAGTGGGGACAGCAGTCCAACATGTCGCAGCGTAGCTCGGTTCCCAGGGGGCAGGCGGGGTTGTCCATCGGTGGGCAGCTGACGTTAGACGAAGCAATGAGCACCTCATCATTTGCCCTTACACACTTGTGGGAAACACATTTATCTCCTGGAGACTGCCACACCTCACCCACCTAAAGGTGGACAGGGTCGGAGGCATAGAGAGAACAGGAAGTAAGGCAGTTAAGATACCTACATAGCAGTATTGAAATCTCACTGTACTGTGCAATGAGGTAATGCCACAATTGGGTCAAAATTGTTCACGAGTCTTTCCTAGCATTTATTTTAACCTACTTGTAGTACTTGATAGGTCTTAGGTCTGAGCTGGTCTGGTGTGGCGTGTATCAAAAACACACATGTCTAGTGCAACACAAAGCTTCTCCCAAGCAAGTTGACCCCACCTTCTCGTGGTTCACACTGTTATCACTAACGGAGCTCTGGCTATAGGCGAATCGCCGGCGCCCTAGAAAGTAACCGGCCCCCTGCTACCTTGTTGGATTGTGGGATAGGCTATTTAGCCATTTAGCCAAAGGCTAAGGGCAGGGCAAACCCCGACAGAAAACCCCCAGAGGAGTAACCCCCCCCCCCGAGACCAATTACTATGGCCCACTTGAACGTGGACATATCCTGGTAATTGAGTCAAGGTTACCCCAGTTATGGGTTAAATAACAAAACAAACTACTGCCTTGTAGATGCCCTGGGAGGGGTAAAGGCTATGGGACCAACCCAGACAGAAATTGGGTTCCGAAGTAGTCGCGACCTCGGTCTACTATCAGCAAACTTGATGTCTGACATGGTAAATCTCACCAACATCAAGCGTGGAAAAATATTTGCTGGGAATTATTTGCAAATATCATTTGGGCTGGATGTGGTGTGGGCCTGCTGTCCCGTCACACATACATATCTGAGGCGCTCCCCTCTCAGCGTGTCGCCCGGCATCGGTCCCTCCGACTCTGACTCCACACAGCTGTCCTTCCTGCACTTCCCACAGCACTCTCCCTCTGATGGTCTGTATGACGAGCCCTGCAGTATAAGAAACAGCACAGGTACGATCACCATGTGTATGTGTGTGTGTGTGTGTGTGTGTGTGTGTGGGTGTGTGGGTGTGTGTGTGTGTGTGTCTTACCAGGGGACAGGTCTGGTCACAGACAGGCGGGGTACACTGGGCGATGTGTAAAGACATGTGACTGTCTTGCAGCTGGGTGCAGCTGCACTTCTGGCACTTCTCTTCCCATTGACTCCCCACTGGGTACACCACACCACCAACCACACACACCTGGCCAGGTAGATTGCAAAAACACAAGGTAGTACAGATAGAGAAACACAAAAAATGGGTAGTTTGATAGAGTTTGTAGTGCACTGTTATTTGTGGTCAGATGGGTAGAAGTACCCATACTTCTACAATTAGTCCTGTAATTGCACCCATATGCACATCTGGCTGGGAGACCTGGCATTGAATCAGCGGGTGTAGCAGGCTAGATTACCCCCCCCCCCCCCGCCGTTTGGCCTAGCCTAAAATATACCCTGGGGTATAAACTGGACTAGCCCATAATATACCCGGGGTATAAAACAGGCTAGCCCACTTTAACCTCGGGTAAAGTCTGGCCAGGGGGTATATCTTGGGCTGTTAATGCCGGGGGAGCCTGGTCTGCTGCATCCGGTGGGCCCGGGGACTGCGGCCCTGCCTGGAGCTGCGCCCAAGGAGGAAACACCGAGGGCGGTCTGACAGGATGTGGCAGCGGGGCAGGCTAAGCTAACTGCTAGCCCATGCACACCGGCAGTTTCGACAGTCATCCTGGCATTCATTCTCTTGGACAGGGATTTTTTTAAGTTATTTATTTATTTATTTATTTATTTTTGATATGTTGGATATATGTGTTCTTGTTGTTTGGATATGTGTGTTCTTGTAGCTTGGATGTGTTTTTGTCTTTGTGTTGCACTGCTGTGAGCTGGGGGAAATTATATTTCATTAAATGAAATGACAAATAAATGGTTCTGATTCCCGATAAACATTCAAACGTACATGTGCACGTGCACGTGCTTGCACACACACACGTGCACACACACACACACACACACACACACACACACACACACACCTTGTCAGGCAAGCAGCTCGTCTCTGTGCAGCCACAGTCGTTGCTGGAGGTGGAAGGGATGAAACCAGGGGGGCAGGACCGGGTGGAGTTCTGGCAGCTACACGCACACTCAAACACACTGCAGCACTGCGTCTTCTTGACTGACAGGCGGCGGTGGGCGGGACAAGCAGGAGCAGAGGCGGCTTGGAGCTCACACTCCTCCTGTTTGCACACTAGCAGAGGAGAGGTCGGGCGGTCAGACTTTCTGCAGAGAGAACATGCACGTGCGTGAAACAGAGCGACGGAGTTACTTACCACACTCATACATGGGCTGACACTCGCCGGGGTTTTTCAAGACCACAGTCTGTCCGTCCTCACAGCGGGGCACTTCTGGCAGATTGCAGCTTACCAGATCACAAACTGAAAGGTCAAAATGTCACAGCGTTGATCTTCTGTTTAGCAGACTGTTTAATGAGACTGGATTCACCAGCACAAAACTAGTGAGACTCCAAGAGGGTTATGTTTGGGGCGTCCGGGTAGAGCAGCGGTCTATTCCGTTGCCTACCAACACGGGGATCAGTGGTTCGAATCCCCGTGTTACCTCCGGCTTGGTCGGGCGTCCCTACAGACACAATTGGCCGTGTCTGCGGGTGGGAAGCTGGATGTGGGTATGTGTCCTGGTCACTGCACTAGCGCCTCCTTTGGGTCAGTCAGGGCGCCTGTTCGGGGGGGACTGGGGGGGAATATCATGATCCTCCCACGCACTACGTCCCCCTGGTGAAACTCCTCACTGTCAGGGGAAAAGAAGCGGCTGGAGACTCCACATGTATGGGAGGAGGCATGTGGTAGTCTGCAGCCCTCCCCGGATCGGCAGAGGGGGTGGAGGAGCAGCGACCGGGACGGCTTGGAAGAGCGGGGTAATTGGCCAGATACAATTCGGGGGAGAGAAGAAAAAGAGGGCTGTATTTTACCGCAGTAAATCGTTTACCTTTAAGGATTAAGTATGGACATATAGTATATTTCCGAATACTCAGATACTTCAGTTAACGCCATGCAGGGCTTTACCAAGATAAAAAACAGCTGCTCAAGAAAGCTCATAGTATGTGATGTAGAATAAATGGGGGGGGGGGGTGTTAATGCACTCGCTGACGCAGGCGACTGATAAAAACAGATGGTTGAATGGTGCAGTTGCCTCAGAATCCTTCTCAACTTTGCCCTCCCGGTCGTTTAATTAGCTCTGTAAAGAGTTTTATTTCCCCCTGTGAATGGCTGCCTGCCTGCCCTGCGGCATGTCTCGCGACCCCCAGCACCGGCACGTGGAAAACAGATAATTTCTCAGTTAGAGACGTCTTTTAACCAAGCAACGCAAAGCCATATCTACAATAACAGCCCGGCTGACGATAGCTCTTTGCAGGAGATGGGGATTAAATAGAAACCTTAATCATTTACCAATACGAAGGATCCCGTCTAATAAAGACCACTAAGGTGACTTGATGCGGGCTCAATAATCCTGGTAAGAAAATCAAAGAACGTTGAATCGGTTCATCTAGACACAACGTTTATTAACAGAAACTTTCTAAGACAAGTATCTACATGGAGATTTGGAGATATATATATATATGTATATATATATGTAGTGTACCGTACATGGATAAATAGACTCGCTAGCCCTCGGCTAACGGGTCTGACCCCTTGGTCGACTGGTTAACGTAGTCGCCTGTGGTGCGGGAGACCCGGGTTCGCGTCCCGGCTGCAGCTTTTCCGGACTGCCCCCCCCGAATTCGCTACATTGGTGTCAGAAGTAGCAAATTCGGGGGGTAGCCGGGAATCCGCCACAACCAGGACGCGAACCCCGGTCTCCCGCACCACGGGCGACTACGTTAACCAGTCGACTAAGGGGTCTGACGCGTTAGCCGAGGGCTAGGGAGTCTATTTATCCGTGTACGGTAAAATATATTTTTTTTATTATTATTTAAGAAAGAGATGTGAGGGCGTCCGGGTTGCATAGCGCTCTATTCTGTTGCCTAACAACACGGGGATCAGCGGTTCGAGTCCCCGTGTTACCTCCGGCTTGGTCGGGCCTCCCTACAGACACAATAGGCCGTGTCTAAGGGTGGAAAGCCGGATGTGAGTATGTGTCCTGGTCGCTGAACCAGCGCCTCCTCTGGTCGGACGGGGCGCCTGTTGGGGGGGAGGGGCGACTGGAG
>NC_079216.1:64153106-64189888 GCF_029633865.1 Lampris incognitus
TTGTAAAATAATTCAAGTGGGGAGGCTTACTATACCATACTATCAAAGTTAAAGCCAAAAATTATGCTATGATGTTCTTCTTCACTTGGAATAAACAATTGTTGAATTTGTTGCCTATCGGTTTCTACTTTCTAAGCACTGTGTCCATCAGTGTAGGTCAAAGCACGTGCTTAAAGTAAAGACGTCAGTAGACACAAGAGTATATCTCGTCCGTGTTTGTGCTGAACTCACAGGGGCATTCCCAGTGGCATCCACAGCTCTCCTGGACTTTGACGGGCATCATGTTGTTTCTGCATGCCGGGAGCTCCAGTCTGTCGCAGTTGACCTTGTGGTTCTGGACTGTCACCGCTCCGCTGGGGTGGCACAGAAGTGAGTGGCAGCCATCTTCCAAGAGCCAAGACTCACCAGGCTGGAACAATCGCGCACAAACGCACAAGCACGGAAATCTAAATGGATGCCATAATGCATCCTGTAAAAGAACATCTCTATTGTATCCCTACTGTATATTCAAAGAGCTATCAGTTCAGCTCAGTGAAAGTTACGCACCTTTCTCTCAGTTCCACTATCATCGACGCATGACCCAGGACCAGCTGAGAATCAAATCACATTATCATCATCATCATCATCATCATCATCGGTATGGAACAATCAAACTGGGGTGAACGGAATTTTTTTTAATTTCCCCCCCTTTCCCCCCCCCCAGCTGTATCCGGCCAATTACCCCACTCTTCCGAGTCCTCCCGGTCGCTGCTCCACCCCCTCTGCTGACCCGGGGAGGGCTGCAGACTACCACATGCCTCCTCTGATACATGTGGAGTCGCCAGCCGCTTCGTTTCACCTGACAGTGAGGAGTTTCGCCAGGGGGGACGTAGCGCGTGGGAGGATCACGCTATTCCTCCCCAGTTCCCCCAGAACAGGCGCCCTGACCGACCAGAGGAGGTGCTAGCGCAGCGACCAGGACACATACCCACATCCGGTTTCCCGACCGCAGACACAACCAATTATATCTGTAGGGACGTCCGACCAAGCCGGAGGTAACACGGGGATTCGAACCGCCGATCCCCGTGTTGGTAGGCAACAGAATAGACCACCACGCCACCCGGACACCCAGTGAACTGAACATTAATGAATAATTGCTTATCAATAACAATTGATATTGATGTAATTATTGATATCTTATCAATATAAAATAATAATGATAATAAATCATTCTAAATAAATAAATCAAATAATGAATGTGTATGAATGTGTGAGTGTTTGTGTGTGCACACCTCGGCACAGCCTCTCCGTGTACCCATGGTCCAGAGTCAGCAGCATCCGTAACTGATCCATGCTGCTCAAGTGCAGAGTGTGGTCCTGATCTCTACGGCCACTGAGCGCGTTCAGCTCGGTCCTGTCATAACCGGGTCCCACGCCGATTGGGAATACAGACACACCTGAAGGAGGAGATTAATCAGATCCCTGCCCTAACGCTACAACAGTCAAACAGACGGGACACGGGACAACGGGGGGGGGGGGGGGACAAAGGAGGAGGAATACCAGATAAATTGAAGTGAAAAAATAAAAAGAACAGTGCATCCTATAATGATCATGTCAGCGATGCCTCACCAGCTACCAGAGCCTCGTTAGAGGCTTCCTGGACGTCGTCAGTTGATCTGTCAGTCACAAGCATCACCACTACTTTGGCCACCCCTGCTCTGCCACCGCTGGCTGGTGAGATGGACGTCTGAACGGCAAATCGCAATGCAGAGCCTGGGAAGAGAGAGCAGTGAGGAATCTGTGTGTGCACGTGTGTGTGTGTGTGTGTGTGTGTGTGAGTGTGTGCACGTATTTGTTGCCATTACCCAGGGCTGGGGCAGCGGAGGTTCTGCTGTGCATGTCATCCACCAGGTTTAACAGGTGTGGTTTACTCTGCTCATCCTTCCATGTCACCTCTGCCGTACTGCCGTCTCCGTACTGAACCACACCCACCTGGGTGTCATTTCGTCCTGCGCACATAAACAGCAAGTCAGTCCACTGCAGCACGACAGCATTGCCTTCGTACGCAGTGGCAGAATGTGGGCGGCGCTACACCCTTGAATACTTCCACAGAGATCGCAACGTTGGAGAATTTAGGGACGGGACATACCTGTGTTTGCACTGTTGATGAAGGCTTTCACGAACGTCTTCATGTCCTCAAACTCTTCACCAGCCTTCAACAGGAAAACCACGTCCATGGGCTTCTTACATGGTACTGCTCAAAGAGAAATTCACGTCAAAACCCCATCATGGCCTCTGTGAGGACTGAACGACTGGAACGGGTGTGTCTGTTGTACCTGAGGGTGGCAGGGTGGTACGTGGACTCAAAGTTTGAAGGAAGGGCGGTTGCAGTGTCGGGAAGCGGGGTCTGATGGTGTTGTGCGTGATATTCACAACCTGATGGACCAGGGACCGCAGGCGATTGTAGTCATCCACCATCAGTGGGCGCCGTGGGAAGCTGAGATCCATCAGGTCATTCTCTCTGACCTTCGGCCCCACTCCGATTGGATATATATGCGTTTGCGTGTCTGTCGCTGGGGGACGTGTCACTGTATCAGTAGGCGGGTTCTCTGTCACAAGAAAGACCAACTTGGAAGCGGTGGGACCTGGAGCAGGCTTCGTTGTGGTTATCTGCTGGAGGGAGGTTGTGACAGCAGCACCTGTATTTGTCTTAGAGCCACCTCTCCAACGGATCTCCCTCAGTCGTTGAATCAGCAGGGTCTTCTGCCGCCGCACTTCCAAGCGACTGATCTCCACGGTGATGGTTACGGAGTACTGAATCACGGTGATGCGAATTGACTCCTCCTGCTCTGACAGCTTTGAGATCACCTCCTCCAAGAAGTACAGGGACTTATTAAAGTTGACCTCCCCTACCGAATCGGAGCCCTCCAGAATGAAGGTCACGTCTTTGGCTGCAGGGTTGGAGGAGGGCGATGTTGTGACTGGAGACTGGCCTGCGGGTAAGGTCGGGGTAGGACTAGAGGAGAATTGCTGCGTGGGGTTGGGCTCTAAAGTTGCGGGCTGGACAGTCGTGGTTGTACTACGGACAGGTTTAACCTGTGTAGGCTTGGTTGGCACGGGTTTGGCCCCCTCGGGTTCCAGACCCAAGGTGCAGAGGTAATCTGACAGCTCTAGGAGACGATCAGGCAGCTCACCTGTGCTGCTTAGCACATAGGCCCTGTTCTCCGGGTTGGCCTTGGTGATCTCATTAATCTGCCCCAAATTGGCCCCGGGCCCCAGGGCCACAGACAGGGTTGTAATGGTCTTCTTGCGGAGCATCTTTACAGTGGCGCGCATGGGGCGAGGGTTGGCACTCGCAGTCAGGATGATGGCAACACGGCCGGCATGCTCGCGTTTGTTCTTATCGTAGATATTGATGGCCAGGTATTTGACAGCCTCATCCAGGAAGGCAGCGTTTCCCCCTGTGTAATGCAGCTCATGCACCGTCTTCTTGAACAGCCACTTCTGGACCTGCAGTCAGGAGTAAGGAAGTGGACAACAAAGGGTGAAGAAAAGAAAGAAAACTCAGTGACTTTTGGTGTGACTTTTTTTTTTGAGTCTGCAAAGGTACCAATTTTATACGGTAAAATGCATAAATACATAATCACTCCACAGAATGCCTGATGAGGTACATTAAGCATTAAGCCTTTGTCAATGACTACCAGTGACGGCAGGCCGGTACAGGGCGCTGGGGCGCTGCCCCCTTCAACTATCAAGAGAATCTACTAAAACATGTTAAATATAATTTAGTTGTATAAGGCAAATAATCATGAAATAAAAGTGTTTTCAGTCTGTGAGCGCCTGTCAGCAGCCATTAAATATTGGTTCAAATGGTATTTGGGTGATTTCTGTCTGAATACATATACTTCCTGGGTGAGGGGCGCCGGCCAAACGATACCTTATGTAAGCCCTCGAACTTGTGGCGAGCAGGTGACCTGAGGCTGCTGTCTGATTGGTTTCTTCAGATTTTCCAGGGGGCGCTGTTCTATGCGCCCCAGAATACCCCACTTTTATTGGCAGCGAATTGGTATTGTTTTAATGTTGTTTAATCTGATGTGACTTGACAATTCTCGTGGCTGTCAGTCATGTTCACACCCACCACCACACCTCGTCTCGATTGTCAATCATCCACCGTCTACGAAACCTGATAAAATCTATAGGGTACATTGTCCTTCGTAATAACTCTGTGACTGTGTGGACATTAAAGCAGCTGTCAGGTGTGCTGCACCGAGGTAAATTGCCCCCCCCCCACAAATTTTTTTTAGCACCAGCCGCCACTGGTAACTATGCATTCATGTTACCTGCAGGTCATATGTTTTGACGCCAGAGTGGAAGAGCAGCACCGTGGCTCGCGTGTGAGCTGAGCCCATTCGGAAGCGTTCCACCACCGCCAAGATGAACTCTTTCACTTTCTCAAACTCATCCTCGCCCAGTGCCGCCGAACCGTCCAACAGGAACGCCAGGTCCATGGCGCGGTCGCAGGTCCCTGTGGGCATCATTGTGGAGAAGGGCGGGGCGGTGGAGGTGATCGGGGGCGACGTCGGCGCGTGAGTGGAGAACATGTCCGAGTGGTTGCAAACCTCACAACTAAGGACGTTGTCCTCACAGTGGCTGTAGTGAGCACAAACACACACTTTCTCAGTGCGCAAAACAGACAAATCTCAAACTAGTCGTGGATAACACAAACTGTTGGTTTTTGGAGGAAAAAATATACACAGTGTAGTAAAGTTATAGGAGAGAGGAAAGGTAGGAAAGAGAAGAGTGTTAGGAGTGATGTGTGACAGAAGGGTACCAGCAAGAGTTAAAGGGAAGGTTTACGAGATGGTTGTGAGACCAGCTATGTTGTATGGTTTGGAGACGGTGGCACTGATGAAAAGACAGGAGGTGGAGCTGGAGGTGGCAGAGTTGAAGATGCTAAGATTTTCATTGGGAGTGATGAAGAAGGACAGGATTAGGAACGATTATATTAGAGGGACAGCTCAGGTTGGACGGTTTGGAGACGAAGCAAGAGAGGCAAGATTGAGATGGTTTGGACATGTGTGGAGGAGAGATGCTGGGTATATTGGGAGAAGGATGCTGAATATGGAGCTGCCAGGGAAGAGGAGAAGAGGAAGGCCAAAGAGGAGGTTTATGGATGTGGTGAGGGAGGAGGACATGCAGGTGGCTGGTGTGACAGAGAAAGATGCAGGGGAAAGGAAGAGATGGAAACAGATGATCTGCTGTAGCGCCCCCTAACGGGAGCAGCCGAAAGTAGTAGTAGTAGTGTAGGAAAGTTATAATACATGGATCATTACCAAATTTTGCAGTGCTCTGGGTTGTCATGATTGAGGATGACCTTGTTGCCATGGGAGATTCTTTGACCCTCATGGATGCACACCTTACACTGGGAGGGATCTACGCAATGCATGGCCACTTCATCCAATAGCTGACCTAAGCAATAAAAGGGGAGGAGTGAAATGATAGTCCTGTTTTTTAACAACCTGGGTCTTATTTTTGTAGTTTTTGCCATCTTGCATATCGGTTGTGATATAATTTTACTCACCGGAGATTTGGACCACAGGACTACCACTAGACAACAGGTTTACAACAGGTTTACATCTTATGGTGCTAAGGAATACAAGGGTCCGACCTGTTCCAACCAGTCTAATTTAAACCAATCATTTCATTTACGACTTGGGAGTGAAAATGAAAATGAATGTCGGAAGTTATTACTTTAAATATCCTTTTCAATGGCCCATCACAATCCTGAGCTACTTGCTGGTTGAGCTTGCTGGAACGACCCATCATAGTACCCAGCCAGCACCAGGGCGGTGTATTGGCGAGAATCTGGCGATACGATACGTATCACGATACAGGGTTACGATTCGATATATCACAATATATTGTGATACTGTAAGAAAGGCGATATATTGTGATTTCATAGGCCTGTGTTCTTTGTGCTTATGCTACTTCCTGTCTCGGTTTACGTTGTTGGGTTGGAGTTGGAAGAGTCAAATGGCTGAAGACAGATTACAACACTGTTTCTAGCGGTCGTGGGGTTACGTACAACACAAAATGTTTGTCACGAACCTTTACATGTAAACAGTTAAAAGTGGATACAGTGATTTGAGAAGTGATACAGTATCACAAAAGATAATATCGCAATACTCGAGTGTATCAATATTTACTTACACCCCTAGCCAGCACGATGCAAAAATCATATATAATTGGAAACCGTGTACACAGTCAAACAGAGCTGCTGGTTTTTTTTTTCTTTTTTATTGAAAGCATAGGTTTGATGCTAATATTGTATGCCCCCCTCCCCCCCCCCAACAAAAACCTGTGCTCCCATGTCTAAAATTTCCTCAACAAAGCTGGTAAATAAAATAACATTATAACCAACAGTCCCGACTGGCAGAAACTGTGAAAATAAGATATAGATTATAAGAAAACTGGAATCGTCCTTCCCCCCCCCCTTTCTCTCCCCAATTCTACTTGGCCAATTACCCCACTCTTCCAAGCCGTCCCGGTCTCTGCTCCACCCCCTCTGCCAATCCGAGGAGGGCTGCAGACTACCACATGCCTCCTCCGATACGTGTGGAGTCGCCAGCCGCTTCTTTTCACCTGACAGTGAGGAGTTTCACCAGGGGGACGTAGCGCGTGGGAGGATCACGCTGTTCCCCCCAGTTCCCCCTCCCCCCTGACAGGCACCTTGACTGACCAGAGGAGGCGCTAGTGCAGCGACCAGGACACATACCCATATCCGGCTTCCCACCAGCAGACACGGCCAATTGTGTCTGTAGGGGCACCCGACCAAGCCGGAGGTAACACGGGGATTCAAACCGCTGATCCCCGTGTTGGTAGGCAACGGAATAGACCGCTACACTACCCGGACGGAATCCTCCTTTTAACTCAACCTTCAAAGGTGTGAATACTCAGGAGTGTTACCCAGTGGTGGTGTCTGTATCACACACAAGATGGATGAAAGCAGACCTTTAATACATTTCTTCATACGAGTATGAGCGGGTGCATGTGAGGAGTGTTTTGTGTTGAGGCAGAGGAGTGTTTAATACCATGGGGACAGGAGGCGTGGCAGCCTTCCACACAGGTGAGCGGGCAGTGAAGAGGCTCTGGGTGCTGGCAGGTGATTTGACAAGCAGAGCCACAGGCGTTGTACCTCCACTGGCACAGCTCCTCGCCCACTGACGAGCCCCTAGTGTTCAGCTCGTCACAGCTCATAGCTAAGAAACACACACACACACACAAGTACGTAAGGATGAATTTCCTCTGACTACTGTTCGACTTCTTCTAATTTGTATTGTTTGTGTTGAAGAGCTGTCTTTCCACGGGGTTAAACTGTATCGGTGTCTCACTGCCAGAATGCAAACCCTCTGAGACTCAGCGCTACATAAAGAAACTTGATTTGAGTTTAATTAACGCTTCAGGATCTAATTTGGGTTAATTATTCAGGGATGATTTCAAAAAAGGGTCAACATATATGTATGTGTGTGTGTGAGTGTATATAATATATATATATATATATATATATATATATATATATAGATGTAGGAAAAAACTTGTAATACATAGCAGTATAAGCTTGTTTCGTGCGTCGCGCACTCATCAGCTGCTAATGTGATTCAACAAAGAAAACACAGTATATAAGCTTGTTTGCAGTCACGTGATTCTGATGATGTGCGAGTTTCAGATGGAGGGCAGGAAGTGAAAAGCAGAATGGACGAGACGGAGCTAGTTTAGCCCGAACTGTGCTAGTTTAGACGACGTTATGAGAGAACTGTATAAACAGGAAGTAAGACATGTTGGACATGATCTTATGTTATGAAGAGGTAGTTTGTTAGACAAAGTGGTCACTGCACACACGCGCGTTATCCTCCCCGACCGCAGACGGTTCACAAGCCATTTTTTCCGGCGTTTTCATCCATTTCTTGCATTATGAACAACAACTTTTGGTACTCAATGAAAACTCCTTGTGGTGTCTAAGTTAATGACGCCAAACATAGGCATTTCGAAAGTTTGTGCTAGTGCTTCCTATGCAGAAAATCACTTCCTGCCCTCCATCTGTAGTTCGTGACGTCATATGCAAACAATCTATATGTTGCCCCCCGTGTCACACCCCTAATTTCGGTGGACAGCAACCAATGAGAGGAGAAACATTTGAACTATTACAACCAATGGGGTAGGTAGTTACGATGCACAGCAACCAATGGTGGGGTAGAAAACATTACAACCAACGGGGTAAGGGGCTGGGGCTTATTTTGAAAAGCATTTAAAGGTCCAGGGCGCTGTTGAAATAGCCTACATTTAGAAGATAACAAGGTCACGTCAAATGGGGTAATTTATGTAAATCATATAGTGGGGTGGTGTTGGGGCGCAGTATACCTTGTTACACCCTGACTCCCCACAAAGTATAATAGATTCTGAGGGACGAGCTTTCTTCAGCACCAATCGAAGAATCAGTTCATCTGGACGCATAAAGACACTTTCTTCAGAACTTTTACAAGACGGTGACGTCATACTCACGACATAGGTCGTTGGACCTCCAGCTAATGGACACACCCCTCTCAGAGCAAGCCTGAGCATAGGCTGCAACGACGTCACAGAAACACACGCAGTCGCCCACCGATGGGCAAGAGCACGCCGCCTCCACGCACATCTCCACGTACTGCTCTGCGTCCACCTTGGAGACACGAAGGGAAAGAGGTGAGGGTGAGATCGGCGTGTGGGGAACACATGCTGAGGGTATCGTGGTCATCGGGGTACCTCCACCCACCTGGCTGTTGCATTCCTTGAAAAGGGGGCCCGTAAGCACACGACAGGATTGCTCCACTGTTACCTGCTTCACCAGGTTGTCGCTGCAAGGAGTGGGCAGCTGCACCCGCACACAAATACACACGTAAATGAGTACACACACACACACACACACACACATTTAATGCAATACAATGAATACCTTTTTTCTCCCCAATCGATTTTTTTGGGCCAGTTACCCCACTCTTCCGAGCCGTCCCGGTCGCTGCTCCACCCCCTCTGCCGATCCGGGGAGGGCTGCAGACTACCACATGCATCCTCCTATACATGTGGAGTCGCCAGCTGCTTCTTTTCACCTGACGGTGAGGAGTTTCACCAAGGTGACATAGCACATGGGAGGATCACGCTATTCTCCGCAGTTCCCCCTCCCCCCCGAAGAGGCACCTCGACTGACCAGAGGAGGCGCTAGTGCAGCGACCAGGACACACACTCACATCCAGCTTCCCACCCGCACACACGGCCAAATGTCTGTAGGGACGCCCGCCCAAGACGGAGGTAACACGGGGATTCGAACCAGCGATCCCTGAGTGAATACCTTTTTAATCAAACATACAAAATGCCGTTGCCCCTATTAGTGTTACAGTTCGTATTTATATGGACGGGAAGGTGGGTCACCTGTGTGACATCAGCACAGCTGGGTTTGACCTTCCAGGAGTTCCCAACGTGGTTGGAGTCGATCTCCAGCTGGTTGTTGCTGCTCATCAAGTCATTGTTGACGTTCCCATCAAAGTTACCACACAGGCCACACACCCGCCCCTACACACAGCACAAGTACACACATGTGGGGTTAAACAACGGATGGGTTGACTTATTTTCGACACATGTGGACACAAAAACCCACTCACAAACACACGAGCAGTTTGATGCTACAGTTGGTGCGAAGGTGGTGCCCTAACAGCTTCTTACCCGGTATTTGGCTGAGATGTGGAGCAGGAGCCGGGTGCTTTGGTCCCAGCTGATAGAAATGTGCTTCCCCAGCAGCAGGATGTAGAACTGACCGGAATGGATGATCTCCACCTCCGAGCCCTGCCTCACTGGCCTCCTCATCTTCACCTTTGACATACAAATGTAGAAACACACAGTGTTGCTGTGTGTGTGTGTGGGGGGGGGGCAATTCTTACCAGTAAAAGTGTGTGTGTCTGTGTGTGTGTGTTTGTGTGTGTGTTACCTCTCCATGTTGCATCGTAATGAGTCCTCCCTGGTAGAAGACCGTGACAGCTTTGGCACAGCGATGTCCAACAATTCCACAGGCCTCGTTCTCCACTAACACGCGGAATGATCCATCCTCCCCATCACACATGTCCTGAAGCAAACGGAGGATGGAGAGAAACAAGGGGGGGGGGGGCACAGCGAGACAAAACAAATCAGTGTTGTTTACCGTTTTGACACCAAGGTGTAGTATAAGTATGTAGTATAAGTATGTAGCATAATAGATAGATTACAACACTGTTATCTAGTGGTCGTGGGGTTACACACAACACAACATATTTGTCACGAACCTTTACATGTAAACAATTAAAAATCCATATAGTGGTTTTGAGAATCGATACAGTATCACGAAAGATAATATCATGATATTTTCTTACACCCCCTAGCGGTTGTGTGGTGCATAGCAACTGAAAGGTGCCTCTGCATGTTTAATTCTGACTCTGGGGACAGAAAGCAGACCTGTCCCAGACCACCTGAGAGGTCTGGATGGTTCAGAGTATAGCAGAGGATCACAAATGTATTTTGGCCCTCAACCATTCAGTGTTGTACAAACCAAGATCAGAGTTTTAAAATCAGTTCTTTGGCGGACAAGAGGCCGGTGTAAACTGGAGTGACGTGATCCACTTTTTTGGTCTTAGTAAGGACTCGAGCAAAGTCCTTATAAAGCCTGCTCCTGCTCCTAAGATATTTTTTATTTGTTTATTTTGGGAGGGGGTTTTGGGTGGGTTTTGGGGATTTTTTTCCCCCTTTTTCTCCCCGATTGCACTTGGCCAATTACCCCACTCTTCCGAGCCATCCCAGTCGCTGCTCCACCCCCTCTGCCAATCTGGGGAGGGCTGCAGACTACCACATGCCTCCTCCGGTACACGTGGAGTCGTCAGCCACTTCTTTTCACCTGACAGTGAGGAGTTTCGCCAGGTGGACGTAGCACGTGTGGGAGGATCACGCTATTCCCCCCAGTTCCCCCCCTCCCCGAACAGGCGCCGCGACCGACCAGAGGAGGCGCTAGTGCAGTGACCAGGACACATACCCACATGCGGCTTCCCACCCGCAGACATGGCCAGTTGTGTCTGTTGGGACAACTGACCAAGCTGGAGGTAACACGAGAATTCGAACCAGTGATCCCCATGTTGGTAGGCAACGGAATAGACCGCCACGCTACCCGGATGCCCCCTGAGATGTTTTTGATCATGCTCTCTCTCTCTCTCTCTCTCGCTCGCTCTCTCTCTCTCACTCTCTCTCTATCTCTCACCTGGGCCAGGACATACTGACAGAGTCCAGGGAAGGAGTACATGAGGCCGTCGAAGGTGATGTAATGCCCCTCTCCCACAGTGCGACACACTCCATCACAGACCTTCTCTGTACAGCGCCACTTCCTGTTCTCACAAACACTGCACAAGAAGAAGAAGCGTGTCAGTCGAACACAGTGCGTGCGTGCCTTCATCATTGTAAGCAAGACTGTACACATTGTTTTTACCAGGTGTTGCAGTCCACTGAGATGGTCTGTCCTGAGGCATGGGGTCTGTTGTTATGGTAACAAGGACACTGCTCTGGTGCAATGCACTCTCTGAGGTGGCGCACCTGAAATCGATCCACACATCAATCTGCATTTCATTTTAGAGTCGTGCTGCATTACACAGGCGGGCGCACAATCGAACACGTGCACGCTCACACATACGGGCATCCCTACCGTGCCAGGGGGACAGAGACAGCCCGGGATGCAGGCCAGGCTGAGGCAGGGCAGGTCCAGGTTCTGGCAGGTCCTGGCACACTCCAGCCCCTTCTCACCAGCATCACACTCCACTCGCATCAGCGGAGGGGGGCAAGGGACTGACCTCCGATCTACACAAAAACACAACAACAAAAAAAGACAAAGAAAAAAGAAACACGCAGCACAGGTTAGTAGCACGGAGTTAAATCGGTCAGTTTTTTGTTTTGTTTGATAAGACTGTCATAGTGGGCACTCACACCAGGTCTGAAATAGTCAAAAAATGATATATCAGTGAATATAGCAGCGTAGCAGTTTCTCAGGCATCTCGTTGATACCTTCCTGTCTGTCAGCATCAGTCATGTCTTCTGGACAGTTTTATTTCTAAAATCTTACATGTCATTGATGAAACTGCACCAGTTAAAGTCACTTCTAGTAAGCAAAAAGCTCCGTGCCCAGATAGCATCTGAATGTGGGCCACTTCAGGCAATGATGCGGCACTGATGTCCTTCTTCTGGCCCTGACAAAATGGATGTGAGCCTGAAGTGGCCCACCTGTATAATAGCAAATATGGTCCAAATATGCCAAATCACATGTGGGCCTTTTTTTTTTGGCAAAGATGCAGTGCTCTGGGCAACATGTAATCTGGATGTGACCCTGAAGTGGCCCGTGTGGTAAATGGTGAATATGGCCCAAATATCACAAATCAAATATGGGCCACCTTTGGCAAATATGTGGCACATGCAGCATTGCTATGGCTTGGTTCTGGCCCGGATCTGGCAAACAGGAGCAGACCGTCCAAGTGCCATCATTCCACGTGGTACGAGGGCCACAGCAATTTTGCTAACTGGGTGGAGGAACGCCCCACAGGCCAAACTTCAAAAAAGAACGTGTCGAAAAGCTGAGTGTAAATGGCGGCAAACTAAACTTCGAATTTATTATGATCTGAGCTGAAAAATGCAAGATAATTATTCCAATCTCACATCGTTAATTCAGAGAATAATGACGCACACACACCGTTTGCCACCATGGATGGACTCACCAATCCACGAGTACCAATGCCACCTGAATTCAACTCCAAAAAGACTTTGCTTCTTCTTTTTACTGACAAAAAAATTTGAAACATCATCCCTCCATCCATTATCCAAACCACTTATCCTGCTCTCAGGGTCACGGGGATGCCGGAGCCTATCCCAGCAGTCACTGGGCGGCACCCTGGAAAGGCCGCCAGGCCATCACAGGGCCCACATACACACACACACACACACATAGGGACACTTTAGTACGGCTGATTCACCTGACCTACATGTCTTTGGACTGTGGGAGGAAACCGGAGCACCCAGAGGAAACCCACGCAGACACGGGGAGAACATGCAAACTCCACACAGCGGACGACTCGGGACAACCCCCAAGGTTGGACTATCCCGGGGCTTGAACCCAGGACCTTCTTGCTGTGAGGCAACTACGCTAACCACTGCACCACCGTGCCGCCTGGAAATATCCATGCCTCCTCATATAAGTTAAATAACACCCCTCAACAATCAACTAGAACTAATCTGGTACAGATGACCAGTTTTGATGTCATACACCTCACAACTCCTGAAGAAACTGTTTTACATCTCAAACTCTCCACATGCAACCTTGATTTGTTGCCTTCAGATTTTTTTTTTAAAAAGGTTTCTAGTTGCCTGGCAACAGATGTATTACAGAGAATCAACAGTTCACTGCTTCCAGGGGTCTTCCCCAAAGCCCTGAAACCTGCAGCAATCAAGCCACTTTTAAAACCAACTAATCTGGATGCATCTGTACTAAACTACCACAGCCCCATATCAAACCTGCCATTCATTGGTAAAATTATTGAGACAGTTCTCTTTAGACAACTTAGCAACTTTCTGGCGGTAAACCTTGATGTTTTCCAGTCTGAATTTAGGCCCCCGTAGGTCTGGATTCAGACCTACATTTCAGTAGTCACATTAAATCATGAACAAACTCAACATCTACCACCTTGAAAACATCAGAAGGATCAGAGACCTGATGTCAGAACACGATTTAGAGGGGCATCCAGGGGGTGTAGCGGTCTATTCCGTTGCCTACCAACATGGGGATCGCTGATTCGAATCCCCGTATTACCTCCGGCTTGGTCAGGTGTACCTACAGACACAATTAGCCGTGTCTGCGGATGGGAACCAGGATGTGGGTGTGTGGCCTGGTCGCTGCACTAGCGCCTCCTCTGGTCAGTCGGGGCACCTGTTCGGGGGAGAGCGGGAACTGCGGGGAATAGCGTGATCCTCCCACGCACTGCATCCCCTGGTGAAACTCCTCACTGTCAGGTGAAAAGAAGCGGCTGGCGACTCCACATGTATCAGAGGAGGCATGTGGTAGTCTGCAGCCCTCCCCGGATTGGCAGGGGGGTGGAGCAGCGACCGGGACGGCTCGGAAGAGTGGGGTAATTGGCCAAGTACAATTGGGAGAAAAAGGGGGGGGTCCAAAAAAAGAACATGATCTAGAGTAACTTGTCCATGCTTTTATCTCCAGCAGGCTGGACTACTGCAAAGGACTGTTCACAAGTCTGTCTGTCTAGGAGCAATCAGACAGCTTCAGCTGATCCAGAATGCTGCTGCCAGGGTTGTAACAAGGACCGAAGAAGCTCAGCATATGAGTCCAGTTCTCAGATCACTACATCGGCAACCAGTTTCTCACAGAATCGACTTTAGAGTTCTATTGCTTGTCCATAAATCAGTGAACGGTTTAGGTCCAAGATACTTATCAGATCTCCTGACTTAGTAAGAACTTTGCAGACCTCTGAGGTCGGCTGGTTCTGGATTACTGGCTGTTTCCAGAGGCAAAACTGCCCTCAGCTTCTACGCTGCTCAAATGGGCAACAAATTTCCAGAAGAGCCAAGACCTGAAACAATGCTGACCACGTTCAAATCCAAGCTAAAGACCTACCTGTTCACCATGGCTTTTAATTAATTTTCTTTTAAATCAAATTTATTTGCCTGTTTGTTTCGCTGGTTTTACTCTGTGTGCTTTGCCTTGCCAAATGCAAAACTGCCGATTTTCAGACTGTTGCCGATCAGACATAATAGATTAGATTCACTCTAATCTTAATAATAAATAATAATAATAATAACAACAATAATCATTCATTCATTCATCTTCAGCCACTTCTCCAGGGTCAGGTCACGACGGCAGCAAGCTAAGTAGGGCACGCCAGACGTCCCTCTCCCCAGCAACGTCCTCCAGCTCCTCCTGAGGGATCCTAAGGCGTTCCCAGGCTAGATTAGACACGCAGTCCCTCCAGCAAGTTCTGGGTCTACCCCAGGGTCTCTTCCCAGCTGGCCGTGCCCAGTAAACCTCCAAAGGAAGGCGCCCAGGGGGCATCCTAATCAGATGTCCGAACCACCTCAGCTGGCTCCTTTCGATGCAATGGAGCAGCGGCTCTACTCCGAACTCCCTCAGGATGCCTGAGCTCCTCACCCTATCTGCTGAGCTCAGACACCCTACGGAGCTCTCTACCAGTATGGTTCGCTACCGAAAAATGGTGGATTGCTCCCTCCAGGTTGATTTGTTGCCTCAAGTGAAGGAGTTCAAGTATCTCGGAGTCTTGTTCATGAGTGAGGGTAGTAATTAACTAAAAATAATATACAATAATAATAATTTAAAAGTAATAAATGCACTCAAATTTGTCAGTTTGGGGAATTTTAAGCATTTTGAGACATACCACAAACTTGCAGGTTCATGGTATTTGTTCCCTCCCATGCTGCAGTGGAAACGGGGCTTTGGATGCAATGTAAGGGAGCGGTGCTCACATATACGTTAAACAGTGTGTAACGGCATAAAAAAGGCACACAAAAGACATTCAACAGTCAAGAGAGATTTTCTGCATCTCCTCAGAATATAAAAAAGGGTACCTCTGGCTGGAGTAAAGTCATCGTCGTAGAAGAGGTCGGACAGCATGGCGTTCCCCATTTCATTGGAGCTGCAGTGCATGGAGCCATTCAAACAGTAGCTACACACACAAACAAATGAACAAGCAAGGAAAGAGAAATAAGACCAGAGCGCTCATAATAGAGATCCTCAGTTTCTGCACGTGCACATAGGGTACGTACCCAGATAGCATCCGGATGTGGGCCGCTTCAGGCAATGATGCAGTGGCACTGATGGCCCTGACAAAATGGATGTGAGCCTGAAGTGGCCCACATGTATAATAGCAAATATGGCCCAAATATGCCAAATCAAATTGGGCCTTTTTTTTTTTGGCAAAGATGCGGTGCTCTCGGCAACATGTAATCTGGATGTGACCCTGAAGTGGCCCGTGTGGTAAATGGTGAATATGGCCCAAATATCACAAAACAAATTTGGGCCATCTTTGGCAAGGCACATGCAGCATTGCTATGGCTTGGTTCTGGCCCAGATCTGGCAAACATCAGCGGACCGCCCAAGTGCCATCATTCCACGCGGTATGTGGGCCAGATGAAAGTGTCGGTGTCTGGAAGTGTCGGGACAGGTCTGGGCCACAGCAATTTTGCTATCTGGGTATGGGCCTGCACAGAAAAACACAGAAGACGGCGCAACCGACCAGATGCTGTTGTGGTCAGCATAGACATCGTTAGGCTGGTAAAGCTGTCCATCGTGCAGACAGGTGCAGTGGTCGGCCGTCACACATTCTCCGGAGTCGCTCAGGTACTGCCCGAGTGGACAGAAACAGCCCTCGTCACAGATCCTCTCGCCTTCGCAGCCCGCTTCAGCCCCAGAGAGGGACCGACACGTCCTATCGCACACACTCGCGCAGGCCTCATATGACTGGCCTCCGGTGCACCTCAGCTCTGCATCGAACAAACGATAAAACTCCACTGCATTGCAACACTGTTTTACTGTGTGTGTGTGTGTGTGTGTGTGTGTGTGTGTGTGTGTGTGTGTGTGTGTGTGTGTGTGTGTGTGTCTGTGTGTGTGTGTGTCTGTGTGTGGTTTATAAGGTACCACAGAGCGAGGGAGATCTCCAGTTGAGCAGCACCCCTCTGGCCGAACAGGCAGCAACGTACGACGACAGCGCAGAGCAGAGGCACTCCTCGCCATCAACACAGGCACACACATCGTAGTGGCAGAACCTCTGGAACGGACCTGGGTTCACCAGGAAGTGGCATGGGCTGAACGCCTCCGACATCAACGCTGAACACGCCTCCTTCGCAAAACGCACTGAAAGCCGGGAAGGGAGACTGGAGGTTAGAGTGTGTGTGTCTTTGCGTCTACTGGCGAGTGTGTCGGTGTGTATACCTCTCTTGGGGTTGATTGTGCATGGGTCAATCTCTGATCTGTGATGGGATTCACAGTCTCCGTTGATCCCCCAGGACAGACCAAAAGCCAAAGGCCCCGCCTCAACCAGTCCGGCACCCGACAGGAAGTCATCACCTTGGTTACCATTGTAGTTACCACAGAGGCCACAGGTGCGTCCTGCCCACGCTGGTCCAAGCTGGGGAAGTATCCAGAATCAAAAGACTATTGTGATGCTGGATGTTCCTCATCAGCTCTAGAAGGCTTTTTTTTTTTCTCCTCAATTGTATTTGGCAAATCACCCCACTCTTCCGAGCCGCCCCGATCTCTTGATCCGAGGAGGGCTGCAGACTACCACATGCTTCCTCCGATACATGTGGAGGCACCAGCCGCTTCTTTTCATCTGACAGCGAGGAGTTTCACCAGGGGGACGTAGCGCATGGGAGGATCACGCTATTCCCTCCAGTTCTCCCTCCCTCGAACAGGTGCCTCGACCCAACCAGAGGAGGTGCTAGTGCAGCGACCAGGACACATATCCACATCCGGCTTCCCACCCGCAGACACGGCCAATTGTGTCTGTAGGGGCGCCCGACCAAGCCGGAGGTAACACGGGGATTCGAACCGGCGATTCCCGTGTTGTAGGCAACGGAATAGACCGCTATGCCACCTGGATGCCAAGAAATTTTGTTTTGAATTACATCCTACCTTTAAGAGCACCCGACCTCGTCCATCCCAGTCCAAACGGAAATCCTCTCTAAACTTGACACGCACTGAAGACTGAACAGACCTCTGGATACGCAGACGACCTGCAGAAGAAGAAATATAAACATCAGACAATCGATTACATTCCATGTCATCATCCAATAAAACTCTCATGCACACACCACAATACAAAGTTGATCACAGCTGTTCTTTTTTTGTGTCTCTACATACCATAGTGCATTGGGGTTTGGATGTCCATGTCATTGACGGAGACCATCCCTCCGTGCTTCAGCTTCACCTTCATGTCCTCCAGAGAGTGGAGGCTGAGGGTCACCGAACGAGTGCACACAGCATCCTGATCGTCCGCACACTGAAACACAGCAACAAAGGCCGAATCAGATGACGAGCAGCCACGAAGGACAAGAGCAACTGGAGTGCACACCAGCACAGCGGAGGCCATCACCTGCACATTCTCAATGATGACGGAAAACTGACTCTCTTCGCAGTCTCTGGCCAGCAGATACTGACACTGGCCCGTGAAGGTGAAGAACTTGTTGTCAAAGGTCTTGAAGTGCGACTGGCCCATCACCAAGCACTCACCTACGAAAAGGCAGATAATCTTGTGTTTTAATGCTGTTTTTTCAGGGGAAAGCGGTGACTCAGTTAAATTTGCCATTGACATTATTCTCACCAGGCTCAAATACATGGGGTCAACTGTCAGAAGTAACGGGGAGTGCAGAAGAGAGGTGAAGAAGAGAGTGCAGGCAGGGTGGAGCGGGTGGAGAAGAGTGTCAGGAGTGATTTGCGACAGTAGGGTACCAGCAAGACTTAAAGGGGAGGTTTACAAAATGGTTCCCAGATAGCATCTGGATGTGGGCCACTTCGGGCAGTGATGCAGCACTGATGGCCTACTTCTGGCCCTGATAAAATGGATGTGAGGCTAAAGTGGCCCACATGTATAATAGCAAATATGGCCCTAATATGCCAAATCCCATGTGGGCCTTTTTTTGGCGAAGACGCGGTGCTCTGGACAACATGTAATCTGGATGTGACCCTGAAGTGGCCCAAATATCACGAAACAAATATGGGCCACCTTTGGCAAATATGTGGCACATTCGGCATTGCTATGGCTTGGTTCCGGCCCAGATCTGGCAAACAGGAGCGGACCGCCCAAGTGTCATCATTCCACACGGTGTGGCCTGGATGAAAGTGTCGGTGTGGGGCAGGTCTGGGCCGCAGCAAGTTTGCTATCTGGGTTGTGAGACCAGCTATGTTATATGGTTTGGAGACAGTGGCACTGACGAAAAGACAGGAGGCAGAGCTGGAGGTGGCAGAGTTGAAGATGATAAGATTTTCACTGGGAGTGATGAAGAAGGACAGGATTGGGAACGAGTATATTAGAGGGACAGCTCAGCTTGGACAGTTTGGAGACAAAGCAAGAGAGGCAAGATTGAGACGGTTTGGACATGTGTGGAGGAGAGATGCTGGGTATATTGGGAGACGGATGCTGAATATGGAGCTGCCAGGGAAGAGGAGAAGAGGAAGGCCAAAGAGGAGGTTTATGGATGTGGTGAGGGAGGACATGCAGGTGGCTGGTGTGACAGAGGAAGATGCAGAGGACAGGAAGAGATGGAAACAGATGATCCACTGTGGCGACCCCTAATGGGAGCAGCCGAAAGTAGTAGGAGGAGGAGTAGTAGTAGTAGTAGATTATTCTCACCAGGGCAGCCTTCGTTGGTGCACTCCCAGGAGCCATGACGGCACACACTGAAAGGAGAATAGGCGGGGGGCTCTTTATTGAGGGAGTTAATGTCATGTGGTAGTTTATACATACCGTACGTATGCAATTTCTCACCAAGTGTTGCAGTCCTGCGCGATGCTGGATCCTGGTGGAAAGTGCCGTCCCCTGTGCACACAGGAACACTGGGAAACTTCCACACAGTGACCGCCGTCCAACACCTTCCCCACTTTCCCACAAACACGTGCACACACATATTATTATTATTGCAAAAACTAGAGAAAGTGAAACGGAGGGAGAGACAGGGAGGGGTTAAGGGGAGTAGAGTGCGAGAGGGGCGTCTTACCAGGGCACATGCAGCCATCAACACACTCGTCCTTGCAGACCTCCTGGATGTTGAGACTCTGGCAGGTTGTGGAGCATGACCTGCTGCATTCGCTGTACTGCATGCCTATTGGACACTTGGGAGCTGCACACATCCACGTGTGCCACCACACAGACACCCATACAGGCACACACACACGCACACACACACACACACACACACACACACACACTACATTGTGCTATACAAATAAAATTGACTTGACTTTACTGTATTTTCCATCCATCCATCCATCCATCCATTATCCAAACCGCTTCTCCTGCTCTCAGGGTCGCAGGGATGCTGGAGCCTATCCCAGCAGTCACTGGGCATCAGGAGGGCAGGGAGACACCCTGGACAGGCCGCCATACCATCGCACATTGCCCACACACACACACACACACACACACACACACACACACACAAACTTGCGTTGTACATCTCGTTAGGAACACATTACTGGAAGACTCACAGCAATTGCTCTCCTCCAGCCAGCCGTGCAGAAGCATCCCGTGGGCGTGGCATGTGCGGGCGTACTCTAATAGTATTGGACAGTAGCAGTCTGGCCCCTCCCTCTGACCACAGTGACACGCCTCCTCCTCGCACACCAGTTGGAAGGCCTCAGGGGAGACGATGTGGGCGCAATGCAGAAACACACTGGAGGTCTGCAGCAAACTGCAACTGGACAAAAACTACACACACACACACACACACACACACACATTGAGAGCAGTAGAATGTGACTAAAGGGAGGGGAAAGTGTTTTTCGTGTTATCCTTCTGAGGGCTCATGCTGACCTCTCTTCATTATGGACCAGCACTTTTTCAGGTTTCCGATCATGTGATCTCGAAATAAAATACATGCTGCGCATTTTGAAATCACTTTGGCTGTTGATGACTCATGATGAGGATGACGACATACCTTTTACCTCTCACCAAAGGCTCATTTTAGAGGGGGGATGTAAAGTCACATATTTCTACAATAGGCGGCATGGTGGCGCGGTAGTTAGCGCGGTCGCCTCACGGCAAAAAGGTTCTGGGTGTAGTTCAGGTGAATCAGCCATACTAAATAGCCCCTAACTGTCAGTGTGTGTGTGTGTGTGTGTGTGTGTGTGTGTGTGTGCGTATGTCGGCCCTGTGTGAAGGCCTGGCGGTCTGTCCAGGGCGTCTCCCTGCCTGCCGCCCAATGACTGCTGGGATAGGCTCCAGCATCCCCGCGACCCTGAGAGCAGGATAAGCAGTTCGGATATTGAATGGTTGGAATATAAAGTCACGTATTGCTACAATAAAGGGTGAATAGTTTTCTGGAATGAGGGTGGATGTGATTTAAAGAGGGCACAATTTGGGGGGGAAATGTGTAATTTCTATGACAGTTGTAACTATCAATAACAAATGTCATTTGATGAGCAGGGAGCATGAAACTAGCAGGTAGCAGAGTATCCAAATGGGATTGGACAATAGTGTATTTAGATCACATCTGTCTCTCATTTGAACCGCTGCTGACTCAGAGCTAATTCGAGCCGAGAGTATGCTGGATGGAATGGAACAAGCTCCTTTGTCCAAATCAACTCAGTGGGACTTTGGGACACACGGAGCTGAGGGTAGGTACAAACTGCTAGAAAATAATTTCCATATCTACAGACTGTTGATCTTTGATAGCCAAGCAACAGACAAGGGAGCAGGAAATATCCCAGATTCAACTGTACAGGGAATTACTAGGCCGCCGTGGCTTGTTCAACAGGTTTCACACCAACTTGCAGTTTATTTTTTCCCCCTGTAATAACAAGGGAAGTGGCTGAAAAATAGTTATTTGCTCGTGTACCCAACCCCAGCAATTATGCCCGAAGACACATGGACCTGGCTCTTCAGGTCAGAGCGCTTATCAAGAAGATAATTCCATCCATCCATTATCCGAACCGCTTATCCTGCTCTCAGGGTCGCAGGGATGCTGGAGACTATCCCAGCAGTCATTGGGCGGCAGGCGGGGAGACACCCTGGACAGGCTGCCAGGCCATCACACAGGGCCCACATACACACATTCACACCTCGGCGCAATTTAGTACGGCCGATTCACCTGACCTACATGTCTTTGGACTGTGGGAGGAAACCGGAGCACCCGGAGGAAACCCACGCAGATACGAAGAGACCATGCAAACTCCACACAGAGGACAACCCGGGGCGATCCCCAAGGTTGGACTACCCCAGGGCTCGAACCCAGAACCTTCTTGCTGTGAGGGGACTGCACTAACCACTGTGCCAACGTGCCATCCAAGAAGGTAATTGTTCATCTTTATATGTCAAATTGTGTATTTTTCCCATGTTAGAACAGTGGACGCACTTCTACACACAGATCTACTGAGGGAACGGTCAGATTAAGGTGGCCTCAGAGGCTACCGTCTGTAAGATCCTATCGGTCTATACAGTCGGATATACACTTGTGTTGGCTCATTTAGCAGACGCTTCTATCCATATACTGTGGTTCTTCTTTATTCTACAAGATGACAACAGAAGAAGTAGCAGATTTGTATGAAACATAACTGATAACCTAAACTGAAGAGACTAATTAATGAATAATAGCTAAATTCATTCATTCATCTTCAGCCGCTTCTCCAGGGTCGGATCACGGTGGCAGTAAGCTAAGTAGGGCACTCCAGACGTCCCTCTCCCCTGCAACGCCCTCCAGCTCCTCCTGGGGGACCCCGAGGCGTGCCCAGGACAGATTGGACATGTAGTCCCTCCAGTGAGTTCTGGGTCTACCCCGGGGTCCCCTCCCAGTTGGCCATGCCTGGTAAACCTCCAAAGGAAGGCGCCCAGGAGGCGTCCTGATCAGATGCCCGAACCACCTCAGCTGGCTCCTTTCGACACGTAGGAGCAGCAGCTCTACTCCGAGCTCCCCCCGGATATCCAACCTCCTCACCCTATCTCTAAGGCTGAGCCCAGACACCCTACGGAGGAAACTCATTTCAGCAGCTTGTATCTGCGATCTCACCCTAAATTATAACTAAAATTGAGGGAGACCCAGTCTGATATTGGCTTAGATACTCTGTTTGTCGGGCAAGGCTCTGGGCTTTGTTAAAATGAGGTTTGGAAGAAAGCGCCAGTTATAGGCTTCCTTTAATATCCTGAGCGGTGCACCCTGATATGAGCTACTGCAAAGCACCGAAGGAGAACACAGAGAATACAGCAAAGGATGAACAGCGATGAAGGTATAGAAGGTGGAGTTGTGTAATAGCTTGCTATTTGACAATGGTAATTTGCATGCCTAACGCTCGCATATCGGCGAGTCGGATTCGACCCGCTGTCTGTTTTCCCAGTGCCCCTCCTCCATCTATGATGATTTGTGCTTCTTCAAATCTCTACATCAATTTCCATCCATCCATTAGCCAATCAGCTTATCCAACTCAGGGTCGTGGGGAAGCTGGAGCCTATCCCAACAGTCATTGGGCGGGAGGCGGGGAGACACCGTGGACAGGGCGCCGGGCCATCAGAGGGTTGCCACACTAACACCTAGGGACAATTTAGTACGGCCGATTCACCTGTGACCAGGGGTGTAGCACACAATTCTGGGCCCTGTACATAGGCAGTCTCTGTGGGCCCCATTCCTCTTTAGCTAGTTAGCCATCAAAACTTTCCTCTTTAGCTAGTTAGCTAGCCACCCTTCTTTTAAAAGCTCCTAGCGCACCTTTCTTTTGGAAGAAATTACTCAACAGTCGTCTTCCCTCATTTTGCCTTCCCTCCCTTTCCCTTTTTTTCTTTTCTGGAACCCAGATTTTGCTTTCTTTGGGAAAGACATGACTCTGCTTGTGTTTGTATCAGCAGTCACGTGCACCAGGACTAGATAAGCTACATTGAGAGATGCTCGGGAGGGGCGGACTAAACCATTTTGAACCTTTTGTAAGGGGTGAGAGGGGCCTCAGAGAGCCTCCAATATTTTCTTTAAGTCCCTCAACCGATGTATCGAGCCAATATTAACTGAAGTTATGACACTAATTAGTTAGAAATAAAAATTTGCAAACCAAAACAAACTTTTAATTCCAAGCTTCCCCCCCATCCTCCCTTCTGGGCCCTGGTAGGTCCTTCCCCTTTTTACCCCCGCTACAACGCCGCTGCCCAACCTACATGTCTTTTGACTGTGGAGGAAACCGGAGCACCTGGACAAAACCCACGCAGACACGGGGGGAACATGCAAACTCCACACAGGGGACGACCCCCAAGGTTGGACTACCCCAGGGCTCGAACTCAGGATCTTCTTGCTGTGAGGTGACCGCGCCAACCACTGCGCCACCGTGCTGCCCCTCTACATCAGTTTGTTCAAACGAAACGTTCACGTAACGTTTTCATATTTGTTACTTTCACACATAAAACGTAATGACACCCGGACAGGTACACACATGCGCACAAGACATGCGGCACTTTGAGCGGTCCTCTCACCGCTGAGGTCTCTTTGGTGCTGTTACACAACCTGTTGGGAGGGACGACGCGTCGACAGGCCTGCCCAGCCCCTTTCACAGCCCAAGAGTTTGCGAAGTCATAACTGTCCTCTGTTAGGAACCCTGAAATCACACCCACACAAACATGCAGAAACACACACACACACACACACACACACATATGCAATTTAATTTACCAGATTTCATCTTCATTTTACTCCCCATCACTTCAATTTTTCTTGCACTCTTCCTCCTCCGTATCTCTTTCCTGTTCTGGGTTGCTCCTCTTCCTGTTGCTGAGTGGTGGTGACTCAGATCACTTCCCAAATTCCAGTAACTGTTTATTTAGTCTATTCTCTTTGGTCTCCCTCACACACATACACACACACACACACACACACAATTTTACTCATCTCCAACACACTGCACGTGTGCGTCCTTATGCACGTACCTTCTTGAGCAGTGTAATCGTCAACAGACAAGGAGTTGAAGTTGCCACACAGCCCACAGGTCCGGTTGGTGTGGTGTTTGGCAAGCGTCACGGCGACATTCGCCGCACTGTCGATGGTAACGGTGAAGCCAAACTCCTCGCTCCAGAGTTTGTAGGAGCCCATCTCCGCACCCACAAACACAGCATGAGAGGCGTACGGCAGTGAGATCCTGCACGAGCAGAGATGTGCCGGAGTGTCATAATGTTCAACCACACTATGGGGAACCTCACTTAAAACAACATCTCATGATGTATGGGGGCAGATCACCCGCTATTTTCACTTTAGATCTACTTGTGGCGATGCACTACCTTTTTTCCCCCTGTGAGAGCGTTCCGTCTACAGACAGGTGTAGTTCGAAGACGTCGCCAAGAAACAAAGTCACGCCACTCCTCCTTCCGTGGACAAAGTCACCTGCAGACCCAACAGACCTTTTTACTGCACTAATACCACTACATAATGAGGCTAATGCCCCTTTTCCACTGCAGGGTACCGGCTCAACTCAACTCTACTCGCTTTTTTTTGGTTCTCCGTTGGGCAAAAGTTAGGGATAGTACCTGGTACCTGGTACTTTGTTGGTACCACCTCCGTCGAGGTTCCAAGTGAGCTGAGCCGATACTAAAAGGTGACATGAAAATACCACTATAAATAAATAAATGAAATAAAATAAAATAAATAAAATATAAATAAATATAAACATAATTATATTTATTTAAATATAAATAAAATCTTATAAAATAAATAAAAATATTTAAATTTAAACATAAATAAAATATACATAAAAATAAACACATAAAATATAAATACAAATATAAATAAAACGCATTTATATTTATCTAAATGTAAATAAAATCTGACCACTGATTGGTCAGAGAGAAATTGAACAGCTCCGTTTATAACCCAGAAAATGCCAAAGCGAGTCTTATGAAACTTGTATTATAGTTGATAATCCATCCATGTAAAAATATATTTGATGTCACTGAATCTCTTAGTGACACTAATATTGTTCATGTGAAGCACACATTTAGAGTTGGTCTTGTTGAGTTTTTTGAAAATAAAACACTGGTAGACAAGGGAGGAAAAACTAGTCAACACGGCCACAAATGACCGGCGGGGCTTCACCGTGAGGGGGTACTATCTGCAGTGGAAAACGAAATCCCAAAAAGTAAAGCGAGTAGAGTCGAATAGAGTAGAGTCGAGTTGAGCCAGGAATACATGTAACGGCGTTATGCATTAAGAATACAAAATATGAGTAACTGTATTCAAATACAGTTACAATTTAAATGTATGGTGTTCAGAATAGTTACATTCTTGAAATTAATGAATAACTTAATTTTTTTTTCCTTTGGTGCCATTCTTGTTTTAAGAGGATTGCGCCCCAAATTCAGTGAAAGTGATACCTAAATGTTAGTTCAACAGTAAACTCAGTAAAACAGTATGCTATATTTTCATCTTTGTCTAAGGGTTTTCATTCTAACAGCTATGGGAATAAAGAAAAAGACATGGAAAAGTTCTCTTCTTTCTTTCCTTTTTTTTTACCAGATAAAAAAAATCATAGATCTTTTGTGTTTCCATACTCTTCTAGCCTTTGTTAATATATATTTAAGGTGACTCAAATGCATTCAGCCAGCTGATACAATAGAAGAAACAGAACAGTCTACTCAAGTAAGCAGTATTGTGTGAATGCTACATATACTGTTACACAAAATGTAAGAAAATATTAAAAGTAATCCAAAGTATTTTGAATATGTTACTCACATTGAGTAATCTAACGGAATACGTTACAAATTACATTTCATGACATGTATTCTGTAATCTGTAGCGGAATACATTTTAAAAGTAACCCTATAACACTGGCAGTGGAAAAGGGGCATAAGAGTGAGTTTATAGTGAATGTCTGGCTGGCAAAAGAAAGAAGACTGACTTATTTTAGTAGAATGAAAGAAATAATGGAATAGGAAATAACCTTATATAACACTAGATAACATTATATAGATAGCATTCTCACTATGACAGGACCACTATCCAAAGCACAATACAACACACTCTGAATGCATTCGCATCCTCGGACCTCGGTGAGAGGTGAACCCGAGGGTGGATTTGGTGCCTATCTGTTTGTTTTTCCAGCCTGTGTGTACACTGGCCACTCTCTCTCTCTCTCTCTCTCTCTCTCTCTCTCTTTGTGTCTCACCCAGCAAAGTGAAGGAACGATGGTTGCAGTCCCCAGCCAGCAGGTAGCTGCAGTCTCCGGGGAAGTCATACAAAACGCCATCGAACGTGTGGACGTAGTGTCGTCCAAACAGGCTGCACCTCCCAGGCATGCCCACTGCACAAGCTAGGGCAAATACAAAACCATACTTAATGCACAATTTACAAATCTAATAATATTCAACACAGGATGTGTGCATTATAGAGATTATATCACATGATAAATCCTAATGCCATATGTGACAATGTCCCTTTTAATGAACGGCGATATACAGCGGCGGCTGGTGCTAAAAATGTTTGGGGGGGCACAGTTTACCTTGGTGCAGCACACCTGACAACTGTTTTAATGTCCACACAGTCACAGAGTTATTAAGAAGGACGATGTAGCCTATAGATTTTATCAGGGTTCGTAGACGGTGGATGATTGACAGTCGGGACAAGGCGTCGTGGTGGGTGTGAACATGACAGCCACGAGAATTGTCCAATCTTATTAGATCAAAAAACATTAAAACAATACCAATTCACTGCCAATAAAAGTGGGGGTGTCTGGGGCGCACAGAACTGCGCCCCATGGAAAATCTGAAGAACTCAATCAGACAGCAGCCTCAGGTCACCTGCTCGCCACAAGTTTGAGGGCTTACATAAGGTATCGTCTGGCCGGCGCCCCTCACCCAGGAAGTATATGTATTCAGACAGAAATCAACCAAATACCGTTTGGAACCAATATTTAATGCTGCTGACAGGCGCTCACAGACTGAAAACACTTTTATTTCATAATTATTTGCATAAAACAGCTAAATCATATTTAATGTGTTTAAGTAGATTGTCATCTCTTGATATTTGAAGGGGGCGGCACCCCAGCGCCCTGTACTGGCCAGCCACCACTGGTAACAAACGTGTGACAAGACAGAACTTATTCCATAAGATATGAAGACTAATCTGAATAGCATTGTGGATCTTTCATGTCTGACTCTCCAAGTCTTTCTGTGAATGACTTTGGTCTTGCTCTGTGTGGTAATCTGACTCACCCATGAGATGCAGGAAAACCAGCAGTTCTCTCCAGCACACTCGCCTACATACCTGAAACACACACACAAACATGCTCATTAGCCAGCTCAAGTCATTGCTTTTACTATGATTGCTTCTCCTTAAAACCCAAATGTGTCTGAGATGGTGGGAGAGTTTGGCCAGTCTTTCCGGGCTCCAAATGTTAATTCCATCAAAGCGTACCTCCATGGTTGCAAGACCGATAGCCAATCCACAGAATTGGTCAGAAAATGGCCAACGAAATCCAAAATTAGAGAAGGATAAGTCCAAAGGCGGCCCTTGCAGACAGTTCAGACAGACCCCATGCACATACTGAACTGAGAAAAATCCAAAACAGTGAGAGAACACACACACACACACACACACACACACATGCACACACACTCACTCGTAACAGAGTAAAGCACACTGATAGCTGTTTTATACAGAAGGAAATACCCCCCCCCTGTGTGCGCACTTTTAAAGTCCGCCCCTATGGTATTCCTCGAATAACCTCGCGGACTGACCTCCACCCAACCCCCTTGACAGGCTAAACGAAATAAGGCAGAGCGTGATTATGTTCACCAACCTGTGCCCCCTGGTCTACCACTACCACAGAAGTCTTGCAGGACAATACCAGGATGTGCCCGCTGATCGCCTCAGTGAGTGATTAGGCTGCGAGTACGCATGTGTGTCGGTGCCAACCCAAACATCTCTTGTGCAAAACATCTCTGGAGGAAAACACACACTTGCTGGAGATATCGCACGCAATAACACTGCAGCACTGTTAACATTCACACAAACATATGACTCATAGAAATACTTGCATCATATGCCGCTACACGGACCCACTGGGAACCTGGCCCTATCAAAGAGTCTGCAGACCGGAGAGGAAGAGTGTTGGAAACGGAGACTCGGGAATCAGGAACACTTCATTTGTCATTTGTCATTTCATGTCATGTCCTTGCATACATGAAACGAAATGGCATATCGTTTCCCCCAGCAGTGCAACGCAGACAGAAACGGATATCCAGAAATGACAAGTACACATATATCATACTACAAAAAAAAGCCACTGTCCAAGAGAACGAGCACAGGATGACTGTAAGAACTGCCGGTCTGCATGGGCTAGCAGTTAGCTTAGCCTGCCCCGCTTCCGCGTCCTCGGCGTTTCCTCCACGGGCGCAGCTTTGGACAGGGCCGTATAGTCCCCGGGCCCACCGGACACAGCAGACCAGGCTCCCCCGGCCGATCCAACGCCAGCCAGACGACACTAAAACACCGTCGACGCCAAGCAAGGCCGCCGCCAGACCGCCCTCGGTGTTATCTACGTGGGCTAGCAGTTAGCTTAGCCTGCCCCGCTTCCGCGTCCAGTCAGACCGCCCTCGGTGTTATCTGCGTGGGCTAGCGGTTAGCTTAGCCTGCCCCGCTTCTGCGTCCAGTCAGACCGCCCTCGGTGTTATCTACGTGGGCTAGCAGTTAGCTTAGCCTGCCCCGCTTCCGCGTCCAGTCAGACCGCCCTCGGTGTTATCTACGTGGGCTAGCGGTTAGCTTAGCCTGCCCCGCTTCCGCGTCCAGTCAGACTGCCCTCGGTGTTATCTACGTGGGCTAGCAGTTAGCTTAGCCTGCCCCGCTTCCGCGTCCAGCCAGACCGCCCTCGGTGTTACCGCCTCGGTCGAAGCTCCAGGAATGGCCGTGGTCCCTGGGCCCACAGGACGAAGCAGACCAGGCTTTCCCAGCGGATCCAGCGCCAGCTCTCCCAGCCACACACCTTCGACACACCTCCCCGCACTCCACACGACGACACTAAAACACCGTCGACGCCAAGCGAGGCCGCCGCCAGACCGCCCTCGGCGTTATCTACGTGGGCTAGCAGTTAGCTTAGCCTGACCCGCTTCCGCGTCCAGTCAGACCGCCCTCGGCGTTATCTACGTGGGCTAGCAGTTAGCTTAGCCTGCCCCGCTTCCGCGTCCAGTCAGACCGCCCTCGGCGTTATCTACGTGGGCTAGCAGTTAGCTTAGCCTGACCCGCTTCCGCGTCCAGTCAGACCGCCCTCGGCGTTATCTACGTGGGCTAGCAGTTAGCTTAGCCTGACCCGCTTCCGCGTCCAGTCAGACCGCCCTCGGCGTTATCGACGTGGGCTAGCAGTTAGCTTAGCCTGCCCCGCTTCCGCGTCCAGTCAGACCGCCCTCGGTGTTACCGCCTCGGTCGAAGCTCCAGGAATGGCCGTGGTCCCTGGGCCCACAGGACGAGGCAGACCAGGCTTTCCCGGCCGATCCAGCGCCAGCTCTCCCAGCCACCAAGCGAAGGCAAAAACAAACTTAAGACGCAGACGTGGACAAAGACGCTGCATGGACGCTACTGAGTTCGCGCCGCCATCTTGCCACACCGGTACTGGGCGAGGCCAAACGCGAACTCGCGCGCGCCGCCATCTTCATGAGATGCGAGAAAGACAGAAATTGACAATAAACAAAAAAAAGAAAAGTGTGGCGGTTGGCCAGTACAGGGCGATGGGGTGCGCCAAATATCAAAAAGATGACCATCAACTTAAACATAATGTAGCGAATTCGGGGGGGGAACCACAGGAACTGCCGCGGCGCGAACCCGTCTCTTCCGCACTACGGGCGACAACGTTAACCAGTCGACTTAGCCAAGGGCTACCGAGCCTATTCATCCGTGATCGTTACAATAATTTGGTTGTATAATGCAAATAAATTATGAAATAAAAGTGTTTTCGGTCTGTGAGCGCCTGTCAGCAGCATTAAATATTAGTTCAAATGGTATTTGGTTGATTCCTGTCTGAATACATATACTTCCTGTCTGAATACATATACTTCCTGGGTGAGGGGCGCCGGCCAAACCATACCTCATGTAAGCCCTCAAACTTGTGGCGAGCGGGTGACCTGAGGCTGCTGTCTGATTGGTTTCTTCAGATTTTCCAGGGGGCGCCGTTCTGTGGTGCCCCAGACACGCCCACTTTTATTGGCAGCGAATTGGTATTGTTTTAATGTTTTTTGATCTAATAAGATTGGGCAATTCTCGTGGCTGTCAATCATGTCCACACCCACCACCACGCCTCGTCTCGACTGTCAATCATCCACCGTTTACCAACCCTGATAAAGTCTATAGGCTACATCTTCCCTCTTAATAACTCTGTGACTGTGTGGACACTAAAGCAGCTGTCAGGTGTGCTGCGCCAAGGTAAACTGCGCCCCCCCCTCAAAAAAATTACCACCAACCGCCACTGGTATGGAAACTACAACACTATAAGCAACTCGTTTCCCTACCAGTTACATACATGTAGCAGCCCACTTCCATTTAATATGCTGCAGGATGTAGGATGACGCCCCCCCCATGGGGGGGAGGGGGTTAACCGCGAGTCTAAATAGTGGACTAACCGCAGGTTCTGCTCTTTTCGACTTGTGATGAGACAAGAGACGGTGTAACGCCACCAGTGCGCCACTATAGGGGCTTACGTAAGTGCATCCACACTACGGGGCCGTCCATTAGGACGACGAGGCCACGCTCGTGCACCGCGTTCATTCATGTATATATACGTTCGGCTCGTCCGCGCGCCCCCCCCCCCCCCCCCCCCCCGAGATTCAGACGCATTACGTCATTGCGCCGTCGCCGAGCGAGCGAGCGAGCGAGCGAGCGCGCCGGGGACGCTGCAAAATCCACCAGCGGGACGCAGGACGGCTGGAGACGGATCACGGTGTGATCTCAGCATCCAGAGTTTAGTGTTAAAACACCAAGGGGGGAGTAAAAAGAAAAGAAAAGAAAAATAATTCATAGAAAGAAAAAATAGAAAGGAAGGATAGAGAGCAAGAAGAGGAGAAAAGGAGAGGGATAGAGAGAGAGAGAGAGAGAGAGAGAGAGAGAAGAGAGAGAGAGAGAGAGAGAGAGAGAGAGAGAGAGAGAGGGAGGGAGAGAGAGCGAGAGAGGGAGAGCGAGAGAGGGAGAGAGCGAGGGAGAGAGAGAGAGAGAGAGAGAGAGAGAGAGAGAGAGAGAGAGAGAGAGAGAGAGAGAGGGAGAGAGAGAGAGAGAGAGAGAGAGCGAGGGAGAAAGAGAGCGAGAGAGGGAGAGAGAGAGCGAGAGAGGGAGAGAGAGAGAGAGGGAGAGAGAGGGAGGGAGAGAGAAAGAAAGAAAGAAAAGAGAACGTTTATTCAAAAAGAAAAAAAAAGAAAAAAATAGAAATCCGGCATCTCCAGACCCCCTGGGGGGCGGACCGCCGTCCGCGCGCACAGCACGAAAGCGCGGCGCGCGCACCAGCGGGAGAAGCCCCGCGCAGGAACCAGCTCGGTGTGCAGACCGGTATCTATAGCGCGCGGCTTCCCGTCGAGCCCCGACCGCCGGATTAAGCGGGCCAGCGAGACACGCGAGAGTGCGGAGGAGGACGTTCAGGCGTCGCCATGGCCGCGCTGTCGGGAGGAGAGACGTGCGTCAAATACCTGATGTTCGCCTTCAACCTGGTGTTCTGGGTGAGTCCGATGGCACCGCCAAGTTCTCACCCGAACTCGGGCGCACGGCCCTGCGCTCGTGCGCATGCATGTGTTCGTTTAAGTGTTTGTGTGTATTGGGGGGGTGGAGGTGGAGGTGGAGGTGGGGGACGGGGGGGCACTCGCGTGTGAGCGGTGGGGACCTGCGGGGCGAGAGACGGGCTGCCCCTCAGCTTGGCTTGATGACTTTTCTTGCTTTTCTTCGAAACACCACC
The DNA here is from genome assembly GCF_029633865.1 of Lampris incognitus. NCBI lineage: Eukaryota > Metazoa > Chordata > Actinopteri > Lampriformes > Lampridae > Lampris > Lampris incognitus. The sequence continues at coordinate 64,185,793 of NC_079216.1, forward strand.
AGCACCACCACCACCAGCACCACCACCACCACCAGCAGCACCACAGTTGCGACCTGTAGCCGGTCGCCGGCCGGCCGAATTAATCCCCGGTGGCCGAGTGACCCAATTCCTCCAGTTTGCGCGCACGGCATTTTAATAATTCTCGGTGGTGGAGGTGGGGGGGGTGGAGGTGGTGGTGGGGGGGAGGTTTGTTTTGGCGTGTTGGGGGGAGAATCGGTCTGATAGGATAATTAAGACTTCTGCTCCGTCACGTGACGCGAGGAATCGCGCATGTCCGCGAGAGTCCCGCGCGCCCTACGCGTTTGTAGTGGGACTGTGTGCGCGCGCGTGCGCGCGTGCGGTTTCGTTTTATCGCTGTTCCCCCCCCCCCCCCGTTATGAAAACGCCTCTAATCTGTCGGCTATAGATAGCGCGCTCTGCTTGGAGCGTTTTAATTACACGTGGCGGACAGGGCTTTCCCGTCGCGTGTGCGCGCCACAATGTATCTATGTTGCTGTGTGACACGCGTGCGCGTCTCTACGCATCTGTATCCATTACCGAGGGCTGGGGCAGCAGAGCGTCTGCCGTGCACGTTGCCCACCAAGTTTAACAGGTGCGGTGTGTGCGTGCGTGCGCGCGCGCGCGTGCGCCAACTTGTTCTGTCCCAATGAGAACCAAATGTCCCCCATCCGGATACTAAAACCTGAAAGCGCCTACTTTGTGGGGACATTTTATGGGTGCCCACGAGGAAAAGGGGTCTATTTTAGGGTTTCGGACTTGAGTTTAGGCTTAAGGTGAGAATTAGGATTAAGTTAAGGTTAGGGTAAGGGCTAAAGTTAGGCATGTAGTTATATGATGGTTAATGTTAGGATTAAGGGCTCGGAATGAATGTAGTCAACGAGGGGTCCCCACGAGTATAGGGTAACATGGTGTGTGTGTGTGTGTGTGTGTGTGTGTGTGTGTGTGTGTGTGTGTGTGTGTGTGTGTGAGTGGCATATGGTATGCCTGGCCAAACTGTTGCCGCGTCAATAGAAAACAGTTCCCACACCAGGGCTGAACCCTGTTCCCAATAATAGCTGCCTCTAAGAGTGGGTTTGGAAAGTACACTTATCTGAGTGCCTGTGCAGCTTTAGAAAGCTAACTCGGTCACTCATGGCCCCACACAAACACATGCGTGTCCACACACACACACACACACACACACACACACACACACACACACACACACACACACACGCACACACACGTACGCCACACACATTCTTGTACTTCTATCTTTGTGAAAACCCCACATTGACTACATTCATTCCCCAGCTCTTCACCCCACCATTAACCACCAGGCCTACATGTCTAAACCTTCACCCTACCCCCTAACCACCAGGCCTACATGTCTAACCTTCACCCTACCATTAACCTCCAGAACTACATGTCTAACCTTCACCCTACCATTAACCACCAGGCCTACATGTCTAACCTTCACCCTACCATTAACCACCAGAACTACATGTCTAACCTTCACCCTACCATTAACCACCAGACCTACATGTCTAACCTTCACCCTACCCTTAACCACCAGACCTACATGTTTAACCTTCACCCTACCATTAACCACCAGAACTACATGTCTAACCTTCACCCTACCATTAACCACCACTACATGTCAACCTTCACCCTACCATTAACCACCAGAACTACATGTTTAACCTTCACCCCACCATTAACCACCCCTACATGTCTAACCTTCACCCTACCATTAACCACCAGACCTACATGTCTAACCTTCACCCTACCATTAACCTCCACTACATGTCTAACCTTCACCCTACCATTAACCACCACTACATGTCTAACCTTCACCCTACCATTAACCTCCACTACATGTCTAACCTTCACCCTACCATTAACCACCACTACATGTCTAACCTTCACCCTACCATTAACCTCCAGAACCACATGTCTAACCTTCACCCTACCATTAACCACCAGACCTACATGTCTAACCTTCACCCTACCATTAACCTCCAGGCCTACATGTCTAACCTTCACCCTACCATTAACCACCAGACCTACATGTCTAACCTTCACCCTACCCTTAACCACCAGACCTACATGTCTAACCTTCACCCTACCATTAACCTCCAGGCCTACATGTCTAACCTTCACCCTACCATTAACCACCAGGCCTACATGTCTAACCTTCACCCTACCATTAACCTCCAGAACTACATGTCTAACCTTCACCCTACCATTAACCTCCAGACCTACATGTCTAACCTTCACCCCTACCCTTAACCACCAGACCTACATGTCTAACCTTCACCCTACCATTAACCACCAGACCTACATGTCTAACCTTCACCCTACCCTTAACCACCAGACCTACATGTCTAACCTTCACCCTACCATTAACCTCCAGGCCTACATGTCTAACCTTCACCCTACCATTAACCACCAGGCCTACATGTCTAACCTTCACCCTAACCATTAACCTCCAGGCCTACATGTCTAACCTTCAGGAATCAGCAACACTTTGTCGTTTCATTTCATGCGCTTCCGTACATGAAATGAAACGAAACATCGCTTCCCCCAGCCCCACAGCAGTGCAACACAAAGACAAAAACACATATCCAAAAACTACAAGAGCTTCAAGAACACACATACTAACACATATATCTAAACTAACACATATATCCAAAGGGGAAAAAAATCACTGTCCAAGGGAACGAACGCCAGCCAGGATGACCGTCGGAAATACCGGTCTGCATGGGCTAGCAGTTAGCTTAGCCTGCCCCGCTTCCACGTCCTGTCAGACCGCCCCCAGTGCTTCCTCCTCAGGTGAAGCTCCAGGCAGGGCCGTGGTCCTTTGGCCCACCATACGCGGCAGACCAGGCTCCCCCAACCAATCCAATGCCAGCTCTCCAAGCAAGACACCGTCGACACACTTCCCCTTACTCCACACGACGACACCAAAAACCCCACAGTCAACGCCAGGCCAGACCGCCGCCGGACCGCCCTCAGTGTTATCGGAACTACCATTCTGCATGGGCTAGCAGCTAGCTTAGCCTGCCCCGCTTCCACGTCCTGTCAGACCGCCCTCGATGTTACTTCTTCGGCTGCAGCTCCAGGAAGGGCCCTGCTCCCTGGGCCCACAGGACGCAGCAGACCAAGCTCTCCCAGCCGATCCAGTGCCAGCGCTCCCAGCCATCAAACGAAGGCACAAACTTAGACGCAGACATGGATGGTACTGGGTGAGGCCGCCACAAACGTGAATTCGCGCCGCCATCTTCCCACACCGGAAGCAGAACCTTCACCCTAATTTTAACCTAATCCCAGTTCTAATCTTAACACTAAACCCAAATCCTAACCCTAAAATAGGCCCATAAAGAAGTGAGGACCAACCGATCCAGAGCTTGGTCTGCTGCGGGCTAGACTAGGGCTAACTGCTAGCCCACGGCTCTCCCCCGAGAGGACCCACCGAGGCGGTCTGGTGGCGGCCTCGCCTAGCGTCAACTGTGCAGTGTTTTTGTCTGCATCGTCATGTGGAGTGCGGGGGGGGGGTCAAGGGTGTCTGGTTGGAGGCCTTGCGTTGGATCGGCTAGGGGAGCCTGGTCTGCTGCATCCGGTGGGCCTGAAGCTGCACCTGGGCAGGGGGGGGGGCAGGGCAGGCTGGGCAAAGATGCTGGCCCCTGCAGGCCGGCAGTTCCAAAGGTCATCCTGGCTGGCGTTCATTCTCGGGAGGGTGTTGCACTGGGTGGACTGTGTTGTTGGCTGTTTTCTTTCCCTTTTTTTGCTTTGTTCTCTCTGTTTTTGTACACTTTTGGCGGTGTTGTTTTTGGAAGTTTATGTGTGTGTTTTTTGGTTTTTGCACTGCTGTGGGCAGGGGGGAAACGGAATTTCGTTTCTTTTGTGTACATTGCACATAATGTGAAATGACAAATAAATTGTTCTTGATTGTTCCCGATTCCTGGATTGTCCTCACTTCGCAAAAATGTCCACACTCTGATGGTTAAGAACTTGAAATGTTCCTCGCAAAACAGAAGAACAAATACATGCACGCTCGCGCGCACAAACACACACACACACACACACACACACACACACAGAAGGAGTGTAATCA